>NW_028237852.1:600000-760518 GCF_034619465.1 Leptosomus discolor | reverse complement strand
TTTACTGGCTGCCTGTCCCCCACCTCTTCTCTATCTTCCTCCTGTTTTTTCCCTTCTCTCCTGCTGTCCTGCTGCGTTTGAGCACTGAGCCTTGTAGCCAGCTCAGTGCCAGGATTTGTTCTGGGCAGAGGTGAGTAAACTTTTCCTGCCTCCTCTGTGCCCCTGGATGGTATTCAAGCCCCTGGGTGCAGAGCTCGTGGCTGTGAGCAGGTGCCAGGGAGGGGGCCATGTGCTGTGGGGATTTGGCCAGGCCCCTGTTCCTGACGGGCTCCAGCTGGGGCAGGTGTGGCCAGTGAGGCTAATGATGGGGCTGGCCCTGCTTTGGGCTAGGAAGGGGGCTGCCTGGGCATGCCTGCCTGCAGGAGGTGGCTGAGGAGTCAAACCAAGGGGCTTCCACAGGCAGCTGTCTCTAGCCGGTCCCTGTGGCAAGGAAGGATCCCTCCCAGCCGTCCCCAACAGAGCACGCCACCAGCACACGACACCAGGACCCTGGCGGCTCTGTTGGCCACACGTGTGAGCTGCTGCATGTCCAGGAAACCTCGTGAGAGAAGTGCATTGAGTCACGCACCGCTTACTCCTAAGGTCAGGCAGCTGGCACTGTGGAGGAGGAAGGGGCAGAAGCAGAGAGAAAAGCCTCGGGGCGGTGAAGGTCTGCCGTTGGCACCAGGAGCCACGTGTCCCCTCGTGTGTGTCCGGGCCCATCCCTGCCCTGGTTCTGCAGGTCTCTGCCTGCCTCCTTGCCTGTCCCTGCTTCTGTCTGCCTTTCAGGCTGTCTAGTTCCCCAAAGCTTTTTGCTCTTCTGCTAGCATTGCCCTGTAAAGTATCACCTTCTACCTTTCCTTTCTATGTCTCTTCTTTTCTGGCACCCCACCAGCTCTGATTTCATTCTTCCTCGTTGCTTGTGACAATGGCATTTCTAGGTCTCCCTCTCTCGGTGTCTCCGTTTATTCAGTTCCCTGTGATTGTGGGAAGGGTGGTGGTCGGGGTCTGGGTCTCTGCTCAGGGAGCTCATTCTGCTCTGAGGTTGCTGTGGTGTGGGTGCTCTGTTGGTGCTATCAGCGGTGGCAGTTTGGGAGCTGGCTGGGCTGTGTGGGTATTGCGGTTTGGACACAGAGAGAAGCAGAAGCATCTGAGGTAAGAGTTGTGGGACTGGGCAAGGTCCAGCAGCACATAGAGAGTGCCATTGGATGCCGGTTTGTTGGTTTTGATGTCAGCAATTTTATACTGAGTGTTCAGGGGTGGCAAGATACTTTAAAAACACAGAATTTTTTTTAACTGAATTTTTTTTGTTCTAGCTGCACTGGATTTTCCTGGAACTCTGGACTTCATGCAGGATGTAACCTTGTTTTTTTTCCTAGTTTGGCTGACAGCTTTTCCCTTAATAGGACTGAAGGTGAGATTATTAGGTATTAGAATGTGCAACATGTATGCACCTGTATATGCCACTCCCTATCCACCTGTCCATGCCTCATTCAGAAGATGGCGGCGCCATACCCCCCCCCCCCCCCCCCCCCCCCCCCTCCAAGCACCGTCCGCAGCTCCGGAGAGAAATGACGCGGATGCGGCCCCGAGACGGCGGTGCCGCCACCGCGGCCGCCGTCGGCACTCGTTTCGCGGGGGACTCACCGGCTCCTCCAGGGCTCCGGCAGGCTCCCGCCGCTTCCCCGCGGTCCTCCATGATGCCGGAAGTGCCCCTCAGTCCTCCGAACTTGCGCTCTATGGGCCCGCAGTCCTCCAGGATGCCCAAGTGCCGGTTCGGTGCGGGGGGCCCTGGAGTAGATGAGCCCCGGGCTCTGCCCAGGGAGCTCCTTCTGGGCAAGGCGAGAGCTGTGGGACTGGGCAGGGTCCAGCGGCATCCACAGGAGAGAGCGCCCTGGGATGCAGCTTGGGTTTTGGGTGTGTTTTTTTTTTTTTTGTTTGTTTTTTTTTTTTTTTTTTTTTACGTCGGCAGTTTCCTAGGGGGTGTTCAGGGGTGACAGGAGGGTTTTAAAACACATAGCCTTTTTTTTAACTGATAGTTTTGGTGCTGTTTTGTTCTAGGTGCACTGGTTTTTCCCGGAATTCTGAACTTCCTGCAGGATGGCAACTTGGTTTTTGTGAGGAGTGTTTGTGACCGCATTTCCCTTCCTGGGACTTGAAGGTGAGACTATCGAGCAGCCGTGAGGATGCGCACCACGTCTGCACCTGTCTGTGCCCCCCCATCCCTCCGTCTTGCGGCTATACGTCGGGTCATCTTCTGAGCTATATGTCGGGACGTCTGTTGGTCTCTACGTCGGAACGTATGTTGGTTTCTACGTCTGGCTTGACGTTAATTTCAGCTCTACTTCGGAATGTCTTTTGGGATATACGTCGGGACGTGTGTTGGGCTCTATGTCGGGACATCTCTCGGGCTCTACGTCAGGACGTCTTTTAGGCTCTACGTCCGGCTGTAGCTCACTTTTGGCTCTACGTCGGAACGTCTGTTGGTCTCTACTTCGATATGTCTGGCTTGAGCTCGCTTTCGGCTCTATGTCGGGACGTATGTTGAGTTCTACAACTGGACATGTGTTGGGCTCTGCGTCGGGACGTCTGTTAGGCTCTATGTCGGGACATCTCTTGGGCTCTACGTCGGGACATCTGTTGGGATCAACGTCGGGACGTTTGTTGGGTTGTAGGTCGGGAAGTCTGGCTTGAGCTTGCTTTCGCCTCTAAGTCGGGACGTCTGTTGGGCTCTACATCTGGTTTAGCTTACTTTCAGCTCTGCGTCGGGACGTGCGTTGGGCTCTGCGTCTGTAGTTAGCTTACTTTCAGCTCTGCGTCGGGACGTGCGTTGGGCTCTGCGTCGGGACGTGCGTTGGGCTCTGCGTCGGGACGTGCGTTGGGCTCTGCGTCGGGACGTGCGTTGGGCTCTGCGTCGGGACGTGCGTTGGGCTCTGCGTCGGGACGTGCGTTGGGCTCTGCGTCGGGACGTGCGTTGGGCTCTGCGTCGGGACGTGCGTTGGGCTCTGCGTCGGGACGTGCGTTGGGCTCTGCGTCGGGATTTAGCTTACTTTAAGCTCTACGTCGGGACGTGCGTTGGGCTCTAATTTTATTGTTAGCTCACTTTCAGCTCTACTTCGGAACTTCTCTTGGGCTCTGCGTCGGGACGTGCGTTGGGCTCTGCGTCGGGACGTGCGTTGGGCTCTGCGTCGGGACGTGCGTTGGGCTCTGCGTCGGGACGTGCGTTGGGCTCTGCGTCGGGACGTGCGTTGGGCTCTGCGTCGGGATTTAGCTTACTTTCAGCTCTGCGTCGGGATTTAGCTTACTTTCAGCTCTACGTCGGGATTTAGCTTACTTTCAGCTCTACGTCGGGATTTAGCTTACTTTCAGCTCTACGTCGGGATTTAGCTTACTTTCAGCTCTACGTCGGGATTTAGCTTACTTTCAGCTCTACGTCGGGATTTAGCTTACTTTCAGCTCTACGTCGGGATTTAGCTTACTTTCAGCTCTACGTCGGGATTTAGCTTACTTTCAGCTCTACGTCGGGATTTAGCTTACTTTCAGCTCTACGTCGGGATTTAGCTTACTTTCAGCTCTACGTCGGGATTTAGCTTACTTTCAGCTCTACGTCGGGATTTAGCTTACTTTCAGCTCCACGTCGGGACGTGCGTTGGCCTCTACGTCGGGATTTAGCTTACTTTCAGCTCCACGTCGGGACGTGCGTTGGCCTCTACGTCGGGATTTAGCTTACTTTCAGCTCCACGTCGGGACGTGCGTTGGCCTCTACGTCGGGATTTAGCTTACTTTCAGCTCCACGTCGGGACGTGCGTTGGCCTCTACGTCGGGATTTAGCTTACTTTCAGCTCCACGTCGGGACGTGCGTTGGCCTCTACGTCGGGATTTAGCTTACTTTCAGCTCCACGTCGGGACGTGCGTTGGCGCTACGTCGGGACGTGCGTTGGGCGCTACGTCGGGACGTGCGTTGGGCGCTACGTCGGGACGTGCGTTGGGCGCTACGTCGGGATTTAGCTTACTTTCAGCTCTACGTCGGGACGTGCGTTGGGCGCTACGTCGGGACGTGCGTTGGGCTCTACGTCGGGACGTGCGTTGGGCTCTACGTCGGGACGTGCGTTGGGCGCTACGTCGGGACGTGCGTTGGGCGCTACGTCGGGACGTGCGTTGGGCGCTACGTCGGGACGTGCGTTGGGCGCTACGTCGGGACGTGCGTTGGGCTCTACGTCGGGACGTGCGTTGGGCTCTACGTCGGGACGTGCGTTGGGCTCTACGTCGGGACGTGCGTTGGGCTCTACGTCGGGACGTGCGTTGGGCTCTACGTCGGGACGTGCGTTGGGCTCTACGTCGGGACGTGCGTTGGGCTCTACGTCGGGACGTGCGTTGGGCTCTACGTCGGGACGTGCGTTGGGCTCTACGTCGGGACGTGCGTTGGGCTCTACGTCGGGACGTGCGTTGGGCTCTACGTCGGGACGTGCGTTGGGCTCTACGTCGGGACGTGCGTTGGGCTCTACGTCGGGACGTGCGTTGGGCTCTACGTCGGGACGTGCGTTGGGCTCTACGTCTGTAGTTAGCTAACTTTCAGCTCTACGTCGGGACGTGCGTTGGGCTCTACGTCTGTAGTTAGCTAACTTTCAGCTCTACGTCGGGACGTGCGTTGGGCGCTACGTCGGGACGTGCGTTGGGCGCTACGTCGGGACGTGCGTTGGGCGCTACGTCGGGACGTGCGTTGGGCGCTACGTCGGGACGTGCGTTGGGCGCTACGTCGGGACGTGCGTTGGGCGCTACGTCGGGACGTGCGTTGGGCGCTACGTCGGGATTTAGCTTACTTTCAGCTCTACGTCGGGACGTGCGTTGGGCTCTACGTCGGGACGTGCGTTGGGCTCTACGTCGGGATTTAGCTTCCTTTCAGCTCTACGTCGGGACGTGCGTTGGGCGCTACGTCGGGACGTGCGTTGGGCGCTACGTCGGGACGTGCGTTGGGCGCTACGTCGGGACGTGCGTTGGGCGCTACGTCGGGACGTGCGTTGGGCGCTACGTCGGGATTTAGCTTACTTTCAGCTCTACGTCGGGATTTAGCTTACTTTCAGCTCTACGTCGGGACGTGCGTTGGGCTCTACGTCGGGACGTGCGTTGGGCTCTATGTCGGGATTTAGCTTAATTTCAGCTCTACGTCGGGACGTGCGTTGGGCTCTACGTCGGGATTTAGCTTCCTTTTAGCTCTACGTCGGGACGTGCGTTGGGCGCTACGTCGGGACGTGCGTTGGGCGCTACGTCGGGACGTGCGTTGGGCGCTACGTCGGGACGTGCGTTGGGCGCTACGTCGGGACGTGCGTTGGGCGCTACGTCGGGATTTAGCTTACTTTCAGCTCTACGTCGGGACGTGCGTTGGGCTCTACGTCGGGACGTGCGTTGGGCTCTACGTCGGGACGTGCGTTGGGCTCTACGTCGGGACGTGCGTTGGGCTCTACGTCGGGACGTGCGTTGGGCTCTACGTCGGGACGTGCGTTGGGCTCTACGTCGGGACGTGCGTTGGGCTCTACGTCGGGACGTGCGTTGGGCGCTACCTCGGGACGTGCGTTGGGCGCTACGTCGGGATTTAGCTTACTTTCAGCTCTACGTCGGGACGTGCGTTGGGCTCTGCGTCGGGACGTGCGTTGGGCTCTGCGTCGGGACGTGCGTTGGGCTCTGCGTCGGGACGTGCGTTGGGCTCTGCGTCGGGACGTGCGTTGGGCTCTGCGTCGGGATTTAGCTTACTTTCAGCTCTGCGTCGGGATTTAGCTTACTTTCAGCTCTGCGTCGGGATTTAGCTTACTTTCAGCTCTGCGTCGGGATTTAGCTTACTTTCAGCTCTGCGTCGGGATTTAGCTTACTTTCAGCTCTGCGTCGGGATTTAGCTTACTTTCAGCTCTGCGTCGGGATTTAGCTTGGCCTCTACGTCGGGACGCGCGTTGGCCTCTACGTCGGGACGCGCGTTGGCCTCTACGTCGGGACGCGCGTTGGCCTCTACGTCGGGACGCGCGTTGGCCTCTACGTCGGGACGCGCGTTGGCCTCTACGTCGGGACGCGCGTTGGCCTCTACGTCGGGACGCGCGTTGGCCTCTACGTCGGGACGCGCGTTGGCCTCTACGTCGGGATTTAGCTTACTTTCAGCTCTACGTCGGGACGCGCGTTGGGCTCTACGTGGGGACGCGCGTTGGGCTCTACGTGGGGACGCGCGTTGGGCTCTACGTGGGGACGCGCGTTGGGCTCTACGTGGGGACGCGCGTTGGGCTCTACGTGGGGACGCGCGTTGGGCTCTACGTGGGGACGCGCGTTGGGCTCTACGTGGGGACGCGCGTTGGGCTCTACGTGGGGACGCGCGTTGGGCTCTACGTGGGGACGCGCGTTGGGCTCTACGTGGGGACGCGCGTTGGGCTCTACGTCGGGACGCGCGTTGGGCTCTGCGTCGGGACGTGCGTTGGGCTCTGCGTCGGGACGTGCGTTGGGCTCTGCGTCGGGATTTAGCTTACTTTCAGCTCTGCGTCGGGATTTAGCTTACTTTCAGCTCTACGTCGGGACGTGCGTTGGGCTCTGCGTCGGGACGTGCGTTGGGCTCTGCGTCGGGACGTGCGTTGGGCTCTGCGTCGGGACGTGCGTTGGGCTCTGCGTCGGGACGTGCGTTGGGCTCTGCGTCGGGATTTAGCTTACTTTCAGCTCTGCGTCGGGATTTAGCTTACTTTCAGCTCTGCGTCGGGATTTAGCTTACTTTCAGCTCTGCGTCGGGATTTAGCTTACTTTCAGCTCTGCGTCGGGATTTAGCTTACTTTCAGCTCTGCGTCGGGATTTAGCTTACTTTCAGCTCTGCGTCGGGATTTAGCTTGGCCTCTACGTCGGGACGCGCGTTGGCCTCTACGTCGGGACGCGCGTTGGCCTCTACGTCGGGACGCGCGTTGGCCTCTACGTCGGGACGCGCGTTGGCCTCTACGTCGGGACGCGCGTTGGCCTCTACGTCGGGACGCGCGTTGGCCTCTACGTCGGGACGCGCGTTGGCCTCTACGTCGGGATTTAGCTTACTTTCAGCTCTACGTCGGGACGCGCGTTGGGCTCTACGTGGGGACGCGCGTTGGGCTCTACGTGGGGACGCGCGTTGGGCTCTACGTGGGGACGCGCGTTGGGCTCTACGTGGGGACGCGCGTTGGGCTCTACGTGGGGACGCGCGTTGGGCTCTACGTGGGGACGCGCGTTGGGCTCTACGTGGGGACGCGCGTTGGGCTCTACGTGGGGACGCGCGTTGGGCTCTACGTGGGGACGCGCGTTGGGCTCTACGTGGGGACGCGCGTTGGGCTCTACGTCGGGACGCGCGTTGGGCTCTACGTCGGGATTTAGCTTACTTTCAGCTCTACGTCGGGACGTGCGTTGGGCTCTACGTCGGGACGTGCGTTGGGCTCTACGTCGGGACGTGCGTTGGGCTCTACGTCGGGACGTGCGTTGGGCTCTACGTCGGGATTTAGCTTAATTTCAGCTCTACGTCGGGACGTGCGTTGGGCTCTACGTCGGGATTTAGCTTAATTTCAGCTCTACGTCGGGACGTGCGTTGGGCTCTACGACGGGATTTAGCTTACTTTTAGCTCTACGTCGGGACGTGCGTTGGGCGCTACGTCGGGACGTGCGTTGGGCGCTACGTCGGGACGTGCGTTGGGCGCTACGTCGGGACGTGCGTTGGGCGCTACGTCGGGACGTGCGTTGGGCGCTACGTCGGGACGTGCGTTGGGCGCTACGTCGGGATTTAGCTTACTTTCTGCTCTACGTCGGGACGTGCGTTGGGCTCTACGTCGGGACGTGCGTTGGGCTCTACGTCGGGACGTGCGTTGGGCTCTACGTCGGGACGTGCGTTGGGCTCTACGTCGGGACGTGCGTTGGGCTCTACGTCGGGACGTGCGTTGGGCTCTACGTCGGGACGTGCGTTGGGCTCTACGTCGGGACGTGCGTTGGGCTCTACGTCGGGATTTAGCTTACTTTCAGCTCTACGTCGGGACGTGCGTTGGGCTCTACGTCGGGACGTGCGTTGGGCTCTACGTCGGGATTTAGCTTACTTTCAGCTCTACGTCGGGACGTGCGTTGGCCTCTACGTCGGGACGTGCGTTGGCCTCTACGTCGGGACGTGCGTTGGCCTCTACGTCGGGACGTGCGTTGGCCTCTACGTCGGGACGTGCGTTGGCCTCTACGTCGGGACGTGCGTTGGCCTCTACGTCGGGATTTAGCTTACTTTCAGCTCTACGTCGGGATTTAGCTTACTTTCAGCTCTACGTCGGGATTTAGCTTACTTTCAGCTCTACGTCGGGACGCGCGTTGGGCTCTACGTCGGGACGCGCGTTGGGCTCTACGTCGGGACGCGCGTTGGGCTCTACGTCGGGACGCGCGTTGGGCTCTACGTCGGGACGCGCGTTGGGCTCTACGTCGGGACGCGCGTTGGGCTCTACGTCGGGACGCGCGTTGGGCTCTACGTCGGGATTTAGCTTACTTTCAGCTCTACGTCGGGATTTAGCTTACTTTCAGCTCTACGTCGGGATTTAGGTTACTTTCAGCTCTACGTCGGGATTTAGCTTACTTTCAGCTCTACGTCGGGACGCGCGTTGGGCTCTACGTCGGGACGCGCGTTGGGCTCTACGTCGGGACGCGCGTTGGGCTCTACGTCGGGACGCGCGTTGGGCTCTACGTCGGGACGCGCGTTGGGCTCTACGTCGGGACGCGCGTTGGGCTCTACGTCGGGACGCGCGTTGGGCTCTACGTCGGGACTTAGCTTACTTTAAGCTCTACGTCGGGACGCGCCTTGGGCTCTACGTCGGGACTTAGCTTACTTTAAGCTCTACGTCGGGACGCGCCTTGGGCTCTACGTCGGGACGCGCCTTGGGCTCTACGTCGGGACGCGCCTTGGGCTCTACGTCGGGACGCGCCTTGGGCTCTACGTCGGGACGCGCCTTGGGCTCTACGTCGGGACGCGCCTTGGGCTCTACGTCGGGACGCGCCTTGGGCTCTACGTCGGGACGCGCCTTGGGCTCTACGTCGGGACGCGCCTTGGGCTCTACGTCGGGACGCGCCTTGGGCTCTACGTCGGGACGCGCCTTGGGCTCTACGTCGGGACGCGCCTTGGGCTCTACGTCGGGACGCGCCTTGGGCTCTACGTCGGGACGCGCCTTGGGCTCTACGTCGGGACGCGCCTTGGGCTCTACGTCGGGACGCGCCTTGGGCTCTACGTCGGGACGCGCCTTGGGCTCTACGTCGGGACGCGCCTTGGGCTCTACGTCGGGACGCGCCTTGGGCTCTACGTCGGGACGCGCCTTGGGCTCTACGTCGGGACGCGCCTTGGGCTCTACGTCGGGACGCGCCTTGGGCTCTACGTCGGGACGCGCCTTGGGCTCTACGTCGGGACGCGCCTTGGGCTCTACGTCGGGACGCGCCTTGGGCTCTACGTCTGTAGTTAGCTAACTTTCAGCTCTACGTCGGGACGCGCGTTGGGCTCTACGTCGGGACGCGCGTTGGGCTCTACGTCGGGACGCGCGTTGGGCTCTACGTCGGGACGCGCGTTGGGCTCTACGTCGGGACGCGCGTTGGGCTCTACGTCGGGACGCGCGTTGGCCTCTACGTCGGGATTTAGGTTACTTTCAGCTCTACGTCGGGACGTGCGTTGGGCTCTACGTCGGGACGTGCGTTGGGCTCTACGTCGGGACGTGCGTTGGGCTCTACGTCGGGACGTGCGTTGGGCTCTACGTCGGGACGTGCGTTGGGCTCTACGTCGAGATTTAGCTTACTTTCAGCTCTGCGTCGGGACGTGTGTTGGGCTCTACGTCGGGACGTGTGTTGGGCTCTACGTCGGGACGTGTGTTGGGCTCTACGTCGGGACGTGTGTTGGACTCTACGTCGGGACGTGTGTTGGGCTCTACGTCGGGACGTGTGTTGGGCTCTACCTCAGGATTTAGCTTACTTTCCGCTCTGCGTCGGGACGTGTGTTGGGCTCTACCTCAGGATTTAGCTTACTTTCCGCTCTGCGTCGGGACGTGTGTCGGGCTCTAGGTCGGGACGTGTGTCGGGCTCTAGGTCGGGACGTGTGTCGGGCTCTAGGTCGGGACGTGTGTCGGGGTCTAGGTCGGGACGTGTGTCGGGGTCTGCGTCGGGACGTGTGTCGGGCTCTGCGTCGGGACGTGTGTCGGGCTCTGCGTCGGGACGTGTGTCGGGCTCTGCGTCGGGACGTGTGTCGGGCTCTGCGTCGGGACGTGTGTCGGGCTCTGCGTCGGGACGTGTGTCGGGCTCTGCGTCGGGACGTGTGTCGGGCTCTGCGTCGGGACGTGTGTCGGGCTCTGCGTCGGGACGTGTGTTGGGCTCTACATCATGATTTAGCTTACTTTCAGCTCTACATCGGAACGTGTGTGGGGCTCTGCGTCGGGACGTGTGTGGGGCTCTGCGTCGGGACGTGTGTGGGGCTCTGCGTCGGGACGTGTGTGGGGCTCTGCGTCGGGACGTGTGTGGGGCTCTGCGTCGGGACGTGTGTGGGGCTCTGCGTCGGGACGTGTGTGGGGCTCTGCGTCGGGACGTGTGTGGGGCTCTGCGTCGGGACGTGTGTGGGGCTCTGCGTCGGGACGTGTGTGGGGCTCTGCGTCGGGACGTGTGTGGGGCTCTGCGTCGGGACGTGTGTGGGGCTCTGCGTCGGGACGTGTGTGGGGCTCTGCGTCGGGACGTGTGTGGGGCGCTGCGTCGGGACGTGTGTGGGGCGCTACGTCGGGACGTGTGTGGGGCTCTACGTCGGGACTTGTGTGGGGCTCTACGTCGGGACGTGTGTGGGGCTCTACGTCGGGACGTGTGTGGGGCTCTACGTCGGGACGTGTGTGGGGCTCTGCGTCGGGACATGTGTTGCGCTCTGCGTCGGGACGTGCGTTGGGCTCTACCTCAGGATTTAGCTTACTTTCAGGTCTACGTCGGGACGTGTGTTGGGCTCTACATCGGGACGTGTGTTGGGCTCTACCTCAGGATTTAGCTTACTTTCCGCTCTGCGTCGGGACGTGTTTTGGGCTCTACCTCAGGATTTAGCTTACTTTCCGCTCTGCGTCGGGACGTGTGTTGGGCTCTACCTCAGCATTTAGCTTACTTTCAGCTCTCCGTCGGGACGTGTGTTGGGCTCTCCGTCGGGACGTGTGTTGGGCTCTCCGTCGGGACGTGTGTTGGGCTCTCCGTCGGGACGTGTGTTGGGCTCTCCGTCGGGACGTGTGTTGGGCTCTCCGTCGGGACGTGTGTTGGGCTCTCCGTCGGGACGTGTGTTGGGCTCTCCGTCGGGACGTGTGTTGGGCTCTCCGTCGGGACGTGTGTTGGGCTCTCCGTCGGGACGTGTGTTGGGCTCTCCGTCGGGACGTGTGTTGGGCTCTCCGTCGGGACGTGTGTTGGGCTCTCCGTCGGGACGTGTGTTGGGCTCTCCGTCGGGACGTGTGTTGGGCTCTCCTTCGGGACGTGTGTTGGGCTCTCCGTCGGGACGTGTGTTGGGCTCTCCGTCGGGACGTGTGTTGGGCTCTGCGTCGGGACGTGCGTTGGGCTCTACCTCAGGATTTAGCTTACTTTCAGGTCTACGTCGGGACGTGTGTTGGGCTCTACATCGGGACGTGTGTTGGGCTCTACCTCAGGATTTAGCTTACTTTCCGCTCTGCGTCGGGACGTGTGTTGGGCTCTACCTCAGGATTTAGCTTACTTTCAGCTCTACGTCGGGACGTGTGTTGGACTCTACGTCGGGACGTGTGTTGGACTTTACGTCGGGACGTGCGTTGGGCTCTACCTCAGGATTTAGCTTACTTTCAGCTCTACGTGGGGACGTGTGTTGGGCTCTACCTCAGGATTTAGCTTACTTTCCGCTCTGCGTTTGGACGTGTGTTGGGCTCTACCTCAGGATTTAGCTTACTTTCTGCTCTACGTGGGGACGTGTGTTGGGCTCTACGTCGGGATTTAGCTTACTTTCAGCTCTACGTCGGGACGTGTGTTGGGCTCTACGTCGGGATTTAGGTTACTTCCAGCTCTACGTCGGGACGTGTGTTGGACTCTACGTCGGGACGTGTGTTGGACTCTACGTCGGGACGTGTGTTGGACTCTACGTCGGGACGTGTGTTGGACTCTACGTCGGGACGTGTGTTGGACTCTACGTCGGGACGTGTGTTGGACTCTACGTCGGGACGTGTGTTGGGCTCTACCTCAGGATTTAGCTTACTTTCCGCTCTGCGTCGGGACGTGTGTTGGGCTCTACCTCAGGATTTAGCTTACTTTCCGCTCTGCGTCGGGACGTGTGTTGGGCTCTACCTCAGGATTTAGCTTACTTTCCGCTCTGCGTCGGGACGTGTGTTGGGCTCTACCTCAGGATTTAGCTTACTTTCCGCTCTACGTCGGGACGTGTGTTGGGCTCTAGGTCGGGACGTGTGTTGGGCTCTAGGTCGGGACGTGTGTTGGGCTCTAGGTCGGGACGTGTGTTGGGCTCTAGGTCGGGACGTGTGTTGGGCTCTAGGTCGGGACGTGTGTTGGGCTCTAGGTCGGGACGTGTGTTGGGCTCTAGGTCGGGACGTGTGTTGGGCTCTAGGTCGGGACGTGTGTTGGGCTCTAGGTCGGGACGTGTGTTGGGCTCTACGTCGGGATTTAGCTTACTTCCAGCTCTACGTCGGGATTTAGCTTACTTCCAGCTCTACGTCGGGATTTAGCTTACTTCCAGCTCTACGTCGGGATTTAGCTTACTTCCAGCTCTACGTCGGGATTTAGCTTACTTCCAGCTCTACGTCGGGATTTAGCTTACTTCCAGCTCTACGTCGGGATTTAGCTTACTTCCAGCTCTACGTCGGGACGTGTGTCGGGCTCTGCGTCGGGACGTGTGTCGGGCTCTGCGTCGGGACGTGTGTCGGGCTCTGCGTCGGGACGTGTGTCGGGCTCTGCGTCGGGACGTGTGTCGGGCTCTGCGTCGGGACGTGTGTGGGGCTCGGCGTCGGGACGTGTGTCGGGCTCTGCGTCGGGACGTGTGTCGGCCTCTGCGTCGGGACGTGTGTCGGGCTCTACGTCAGGATTTAGCTTACTTTCAGGTCTACGTCGGGACGTGTGTTGGGCTCTACGTTGGGACGTGTGTTGGGCTCTACCTCAGGATTTAGCTTACTTTCAGCTCTACGTGGGGACGTGTGTTGGGTTCTACCTCAGGATTTAGCTTACTTTCTGCTCTGCGTCGGGACGTGTGTTGGGCTCTACCTCAGGATTTAGCTTACTTTCAGGTCTACGTTGGGACGTGTGTTGGGCTCTAGGTCGGGACGTGTGTTGGGCTCTACCTCAGGATTTAGCTTACTTTCCGCTCTATGTGGGGACGTGTGTTGGGCTCTACCTCAGGATTTAGCTTACTTTCCGCTCTGCGTCGGGACTTGTGTTGGGCTCTACGTCGGGACGTGTGTTGGGCTCTGCGTCGGGACGTGTGTTGGGCTCTACATCATGATTTAGCTTACTTTCAGCTCTACATCGGAACGTGTGTTGGGCTCTACGTCGGGACGTGTGTGGGGCTCTGCGTCGGGACGTGTGTGGGGCTCTGCGTCGGGACGTGTGTGGGGCTCTGCGTCGGGACGTGTGTGGGGCTCTGCGTCGGGACGTGTGTGGGGCTCTGCGTCGGGACGTGTGTGGGGCTCTGCGTCGGGACGTGTGTGGGGCTCTGCGTCGGGACGTGTGTGGGGCTCTGCGTCGGGACGTGTGTGGGGCTCTGCGTCGGGACGTGTGTGGGGCGCTGCGTCGGGACGTGTGTGGGGCGCTGCGTCGGGACGTGTGTGGGGCGCTGCGTCGGGACGTGTGTGGGGCGCTACGTCGGGACGTGTGTGGGGCGCTGCGTCGGGACGTGTGTGGGGCGCTACGTCGGGACGTGTGTGGGGCGCTACGTCGGGACGTGTGTGGGGCGCTACGTCGGGACGTGTGTGGGGCTCTACGTCGGGACATGTGTTGCGCTCTGCGTCGGGACGTGCGTTGGGCTCTACCTTAGGATTTAGCTTACTTTCAAGGCCAACGTCGGGACGTGTGTTGGGCTCTACATCGGGACGTGTGTTGGGCTCTACCTCAGCATTTAGCTTACTTTCCGCTCTGCGTCGGGACGTGTTTTGGGCTCTACCTCAGGATTTAGCTTACTTTCCGCTCTGCGTCGGGACGTGTGTTGGGCTCTACCTCAGCATTTAGCTTACTTTCAGCTCTCCGTCGGGACGTGTGTTGGGCTCTCCGTCGGGACGTGTGTTGGGCTCTCCGTCGGGACGTGTGTTGGGCTCTCCGTCGGGACGTGTGTTGGGCTCTCCGTCGGGACGTGTGTTGGGCTCTCCGTCGGGACGTGTGTTGGGCTCTCCGTCGGGACGTGTGTTGGGCTCTCCGTCGGGACGTGTGTTGGGCTCTGCGTCGGGACGTGTGTTGGGCTCTGCGTCGGGACGTGTGTTGGGCTCTCCGTCGGGACGTGTGTTGGGCTCTCCGTCGGGACGTGTGTTGGGCTCTGCGTCGGGACGTGTGTTGGGCTCTGCGTCGGGACGTGTGTTGGGCTCTACATCAGGATTTAGCTTACTTTCAGGTCTACGTCGGGACGTGTGTTGGGCTCTACGTTGGGACGTGTGTTGGACTCTACCTCAGGATTTAGCTTACTTTCAGCTCTATGTGGGGACGTGTGTTGGGTTCTACCTCAGGATTTAGCTTACTTTCTGCTGTGCGTCGGGACGTGTGTTGGGCTCTACCTCAGGATTTAGCTTACTTTCAGGTCTACGTTGGGACGTGTGTTGGGCTCTAGGTCGGGACGTGTGTTGGGCTCTACCTCAGGATTTAGCTTACTTTCAGCTCTACGTGGGGACGTGTGTTGGGCTCTACCTCAGGATTTAGCCTACTTTCCGCTCTGCGTCGGGACGTGTGTTGGGCTCTACGTCGGGACGTGTGTTGGGCTCTACGTCGGGACGTGTGTTGGGCTCTACGTCGGGACGTGTGTTGGGCTCTACGTCGGGACGTGTGTTGGGCTCTACGTCGGGACGTGTGTTGGGCTCTACGTCGGGACGTGTGTTGGGCTCTACGTCGGGACGTGTGTTGGGCTCTGCGTCGGGACGTGTGTTGGGCTCTACATCAGGATTTCGCTTACTTTCAGCTCTACATCGGAACGTGTGTGGGGCTCTGCGTCGGGACGTGTGTGGGGCTCTGCGTCGGGACGTGTGTGGGGCTCTGCGTCGGGACGTGTGTGGGGCTCTGCGTCGGGACGTGTGTGGGGCTCTGCGTCGGGACGTGTGTGGGGCTCTGCGTCGGGACGTGTGTGGGGCTCTGCGTCGGGACGTGTGTGGGGCTCTGCGTCGGGACGTGTGTGGGGCTCTGCGTCGGGACGTGTGTGGGGCTCTGCGTCGGGACGTGTGTGGGGCTCTGCGTCGGGACGTGTGTGGGGCTCTGCGTCGGGACGTGTGTGGGGCTCTGCGTCGGGACGTGTGTGGGGCTCTGCGTCGGGACGTGTGTGGGGCTCTGCGTCGGGACGTGTGTCGGGCTCTGCGTCGGGACGTGTGTCGGGCTCTGCGTCGGGACGTGTGTCGGGCTCTGCGTCGGGACGTGTGTCGGGCTCTGCGTCGGGACGTGTGTCGGGCTCTACCTCAGGATTTAGCTTACTTTCAGTTCTACGTCGGGACGTGTGTTGGGCTCTACGTTGGGACGTGTGTTGGGCTCTACCTCAGGATTTAGCCTACTTTCCGCTCTGCGTCGGGACGTGTGTTGGGCTCTGCGTCGGGACGTGTGTTGGGCTCTGCGTCGGGACGTGTGTTGGGCTCTGCGTCGGGACGTGTGTTGGGCTCTGCGTCGGGACGTGTGTTGGGCTCTGCGTCGGGACGTGTGTTGGGCTCTGCGTCGGGACGTGTGTTGGGCTCTGCGTCGGGACGTGTGTTGGGCTCTGCGTCGGGACGTGTGTTGGGCTCTGCGTCGGGACGTGTGTTGGGCTCTGCGTCGGGACGTGTGTTGGGCTCTACATCATGATTTAGCTTACTTTCAGCTCTACATCGGAACGTGTGTTGGGCTCTACTTCGGGACGTGTGTGGGGCTCTACGTCGGGACGTGTGTTGGGCTCTGCGTCGGGACGTGTGTTGGGCTCTACATCATGATTTAGCTTACTTTCAGCTCTACATCGGAACGTGTGTTGGGCTCTACGTCGGGACGTGTGTGGGGCTCTGCGTCGGGACGTGTGTGGGGCTCTGCGTCGGGACGTGTGTGGGGCTCTGCGTCGGGACGTGTGTGGGGCTCTGCGTCGGGACGTGTGTGGGGCTCTGCGTCGGGACGTGTGTGGGGCTCTGCGTCGGGACGTGTGTGGGGCTCTGCGTCGGGACGTGTGTGGGGCTCTGCGTCGGGACGTGTGTGGGGCTCTGCGTCGGGACGTGTGTGGGGCTCTGCGTCGGGACGTGTGTGGGGCTCTGCGTCGGGACGTGTGTGGGGCTCTGCGTCGGGACGTGTGTGGGGCTCTGCGTCGGGACGTGTGTGGGGCTCTGCGTCGGGACGTGTGTTGCGCTCTGCGTCGGGACGTGTGTGGGGCTCTGCGTCGGGACGTGTGTTGGGCTCTACCTCCGGATTTAGCTTACTTTCAGCTCTACATCGGAACGTGTGTTGGGCTCTGCGTCGGGACGTGTGTTGGGCTCTGCGTCGGGACGTGTGTTGGGCTCTGCGTCGGGACGTGTGTTGGGCTCTGCGTCGGGACGTGTGTTGGGCTCTGCGTCGGGACGTGTGTTGGGCTCTGCGTCGGGACGTGTGTTGGGCTCTGCGTCGGGACGTGTGTTGGGCTCTGCGTCGGGACGTGTGTTGGGCTCTGCGTCGGGACGTGTGTTGGGCTCTGCGTCGGGACGTGTGTTGGGCTCTGCGTCGGGACGTGTGTTGGGCTCTGCGTCGGGACGTGTGTTGGGCTCTGCGTCGGGACGTGTGTTGGGCTCTGCGTCGGGACGTGTGTTGGGCTCTGCGTCGGGACGTGTGTTGGGCTCTGCGTCGGGACGTGTGTTGGGCTCTGCGTCGGGACGTGTGTTGGGCTCTGCGTCGGGACGTGTGTTGGGCTCTGCGTCGGGACGTGTGTTGGGCTCTGCGTCGGGACGTGTGTTGGGCTCTGCGTCGGGACGTGTGTTGGGCTCTGCGTCGGGACGTGTGTTGGGCTCTACCTCAGGATTTAGCTTACTTTCAGCTCTGCGTCGGGACGTGTGTTGGGCTCTACCTCAGGATTTAGCTTACTTTCAGCTCTCCGTCGGGACGTGTGTTGGGCTCTGCGTCGGGACGTGTGTTGGGCTCTGCGTCGGGACGTGTGTTGGGCTCTGCGTCGGGACGTGTGTTGGGCTCTGCGTCGGGACGTGTGTTGGGCTCTGCGTCGGGACGTGTGTTGGGCTCTGCGTCGGGACGTGTGTTGGGCTCTGCGTCGGGACGTGTGTTGGGCTCTGCGTCGGGACGTGTGTTGGGCTCTGCGTCGGGACGTGTGTTGGGCTCTGCGTCGGGACGTGTGTTGGGCTCTGCGTCGGGACGTGTGTTGGGCTCTGCGTCGGGACGTGTGTTGGGCTCTGCGTCGGGACGTGTGTTGGGCTCTGCGTCGGGACGTGTGTTGGGCTCTGCGTCGGGACGTGTGTTGGGCTCTGCGTCGGGACGTGTGTTGGGCTCTGCGTCGGGACGTGTGTTGGGCTCTGCGTCGGGACGTGTGTTGGGCTCTGCGTCGGGACGTGTGTTGGGCTCTGCGTCGGGACGTGTGTTGGGCTCTGCGTCGGGACGTGTGTTGGGCTCTGCGTCGGGACGTGTGTTGGGCTCTGCGTCGGGACGTGTGTTGGGCTCTGCGTCGGGACGTGTGATTGGCTCTGCGTCGGGACGTGTGTTGGGCTCTGCGTCGGGACGTGTGATTGGCTCTGCGTCGGGACGTGTGTTGGGCTCTGCGTCGGGACGTGTGTTGGGCTCTGCGTCGGGACGTGTGTTGGGCTCTGCGTCGGGACGTGTGTTGGGCTCTGCGTCGGGACGTGTGTTGGGCTCTGCGTCGGGACGTGTGTTGGGCTCTGCGTCGGGACGTGTGTTGGGCTCTGCGTCGGGACGTGTGTTGGGCTCTACATCAGGATTTAGCTTACTTTCAGCTCTACATCGGAACGTGTGTTGGGCTCTGCGTCGGGACGTGTGATTGGCTCTGCGTCGGGACGTGTGTTGGGCTCTGCGTCGGGACGTGTGTGGGGCTCTGCGTCGGGACGTGTGTGGGGCTCTGCGTCGGGACGTGTGTGGGGCTCTACGTCGGGACGTGTGTGGGGCTCTACGTCGGGACGTGTGTGGGGCTCTACGTCGGGACGTGTGTGGGGCTCTACGTCGGGACGTGTGTGGGGCTCTACGTCGGGACGTGTGTGGGGCTCTACGTCGGGACGTGCGTTGGGCTCTACCTCAGGATTTAGCTTACTTTCAGGTCTACGTCGGGACGTGTGTTGGGGTCTACATCGGGACGTGTGTTGGGCTCTACCTCAGGATTTAGCTTACTTTCAGCTCTACGTGGGGACGTGTGTTGGGCTCTACCTCAGGATTTAGCTTACTTTCCGCTCTGCGTTTGGACGTGTGTTGGGCTCTACCTCAGGATTTAGCTTACTTTCTGCTCTACGTGGGGACGTGTGTTGGGCTCTACGTCGGGATTTAGCTTACTTTCAGCTCTACGTCGGGACGTGTGTTGGGCTCTACGTCGGGATTTAGGTTACTTCCAGCTCTACGTCGGGACGTGTGTTGGACTCTACGTCGGGACGTGTGTTGGACTCTACGTCGGGACGTGTGTTGGACTCTACGTCGGGACGTGTGTTGGACTCTACGTCGGGACGTGTGTTGGACTCTACGTCGGGACGTGTGTTGGACTCTACGTCGGGACGTGTGTTGGACTCTACGTCGGGACGTGTGTTGGACTCTACGTCGGGACGTGTGTTGGACTCTACGTCGGGACGTGTGTTGGACTCTACGTCGGGACGTGTGTTGGACTCTACGTCGGGACGTGTGTTGGACTCTACGTCGGGACGTGTGTTGGACTCTACCTCGGGATTTAGCTTACTTTCCGCTCTGCGTCGGGACGTGTGTTGGGCTCTACCTCAGGATTTAGCTTACTTTCCGCTCTGCGTCGGGACGTGTGTTGGGCTCTACCTCAGGATTTAGCTTACTTTCCGCTCTAGGTCGGGACGTGTGTTGGGCTCTAGGTCGGGACGTGTGTTGGGCTCTAGGTCGGGACGTGTGTTGGGCTCTAGGTCGGGACGTGTGTTGGGCTCTAGGTCGGGACGTGTGTTGGGCTCTAGGTCGGGACGTGTGTTGGGCTCTAGGTCGGGACGTGTGTTGGGCTCTAGGTCGGGACGTGTGTTGGGCTCTAGGTCGGGACGTGTGTTGGGCTCTAGGTCGGGATTTAGCTTACTTCCAGCTCTACGTCGGGATTTAGCTTACTTCCAGCTCTGCGTCGGGACGCGCGTCGGGCTCTGCGTCGGGACGCGCGTCGGGCTCTGCGTCGGGACGCGCGTCGGGCTCTGCGTCGGGACGCGCGTCGGGCTCTGCGTCGGGACGCGCGTCGGGCTCTGCGTCGGGACGCGCGTCGGGCTCTGCGTCGGGACGCGCGTCGGGCTCTGCGTCGGGACGCGCGTCGGGCTCTGCGTCGGGACGCGCGTCGGGCTCTGCGTCGGGACGCGCGTCGGGCTCTGCGTCGGGACGCGCGTCGGGCTCTGCGTCGGGACGCGCGTCGGGCTCTGCGTCGGGACGCGCGTCGGGCTCTGCGTCGGGACGCGCGTCGGGCTCTGCGTCGGGACGCGCGTCGGGCTCTGCGTCGGGACGCGCGTCGGGCTCTGCGTCTGTAGTTAGCTAACTTTCAGCTCTACGTCGGGACGTGCGTTGGGCTCTGCGTCGGGACGTGCGTTGGGCTCTGCGTCGGGACGTGCGTTGGGCTCTGCGTCGGGACGTGCGTTGGGCTCTGCGTCGGGACGTGCGTTGGGCTCTGCGTCGGGACGTGCGTTGGGCTCTGCGTCGGGACGTGCGTTGGGCTCTGCGTCGGGACGTGCGTTGGGCTCTGCGTCGGGACGTGCGTTGGGCTCTACGTCTGTAGTTAGCTAACTTTCAGCTCTACGTCGGGACGTGCGTTGGGCTCTGCGTCGGGACGTGCGTTGGGCTCTACGTCTGTAGTTAGCTAACTTTCAGCTCTACGTCGGGACGTGCGTTGGGCTCTACGTCTGTAGTTAGCTAACTTTCAGCTCTGCGTCGGGACGTGCGTTGGGCTCTGCGTCGGGACGTGCGTTGGGCTCTGCGTCGGGACGTGCGTTGGGCTCTGCGTCGGGACGTGCGTTGGGCTCTGCGTCGGGACGTGCGTTGGGCTCTGCGTCGGGACGTGCGTTGGGCTCTGCGTCGGGACGTGCGTTGGGCTCTGCGTCGGGACGTGCGTTGGGCTCTGCGTCGGGACGTGCGTTGGGCTCTGCGTCGGGACGTGCGTTGGGCTCTGCGTCGGGACGTGCGTTGGGCTCTGCGTCGGGACGTGCGTTGGGCTCTGCGTCGGGACGTGCGTTGGGCTCTGCGTCGGGACGTGCGTTGGGCTCTGCGTCGGGACGTGCGTTGGGCTCTGCGTCGGGACGTGCGTTGGGCTCTGCGTCGGGACGTGCGTTGGGCTCTGCGTCGGGACGTGCGTTGGGCTCTACGTCTGTAGTTAGCTTACTTTCGGCTCTACGTCGGGACGTGCGTTGGGCTCTACGTCTGTAGTTAGCTAACTTTCGGCTCTACGTCGGGACGTGCGTTGGGCGCTACGTCGGGACGTGCGTTGGGCGCTACGTCGGGACGTGCGTTGGGCGCTACGTCGGGACGTGCGTTGGGCGCTACGTCGGGATTTAGCTTACTTTCAGCTCTACGTCGGGACGTGCGTTGGGCTCTACGTCGGGACGTGCGTTGGGCTCTACGTCGGGATTTAGCTTAATTTCAGCTCTACGTCGGGACGTGCGTTGGGCGCTACGTCGGGATTTAGCTTCCTTTTAGCTCTACGTCGGGACGTGCGTTGGGCGCTACGTCGGGACGTGCGTTGGGCGCTACGTCGGGACGTGCGTTGGGCGCTACGTCGGGACGTGCGTTGGGCGCTACCTCGGGACGTGCGTTGGGCGCTACGTCGGGATTTAGCTTACTTTCAGCTCTACGTCGGGACGTGCGTTGGGCTCTACGTCGGGACGTGCGTTGGGCTCTACGTCGGGACGTGCGTTGGGCTCTACGTCGGGACGTGCGTTGGGCGCTACCTCGGGACGTGCGTTGGGCGCTACGTCGGGATTTAGCTTACTTTCAGCTCTACGTCGGGACGTGCGTTGGGCTCTACGTCGGGACGTGCGTTGGGCTCTACGTCGGGACGTGCGTTGGGCTCTACGTCGGGACGTGCGTTGGGCTCTACGTCGGGACGTGCGTTGGGCTCTACGTCGGGACGTGCGTTGGGCTCTACGTCGGGACGTGCGTTGGGCTCTACGTCGGGACGTGCGTTGGGCTCTACGTCGGGACGTGCGTTGGGCTCTACGTCGGGACGTGCGTTGGGCTCTACGTCGGGACGTGCGTTGGGCTCTACGTCGGGACGTGCGTTGGGCTCTACGTCGGGATTTAGCTTACTTTCAGCTCTACGTCGGGACGTGCGTTGGGCTCTACGTCGGGATTTAGCTTACTTTCAGCTCTACGTCGGGACGTGCGTTGGGCTCTACGTCGGGACGTGCGTTGGGCTCTACGTCGGGACGTGCGTTGGGCTCTACGTCGGGATTTAGCTTACTTTCAGCTCTACGTCGGGATTTAGCTTACTTTCAGCTCTACGTCGGGATTTAGCTTACTTTCAGCTCTACGTCGGGATTTAGCTTTCTTTCAGCTCTACGTCGGGATTTAGCTTTCTTTCAGCTCTACGTCGGGATTTAGCTTTCTTTCAGCTCTACGTCGGGATTTAGCTTTCTTTCAGCTCTACGTCGGGATTTAGCTTTCTTTCAGCTCTACGTCGGGATTTAGCTTACTTTCAGCTCTACGTCGGGATTTAGCTTACTTTCAGCTCTACGTCGGGATTTAGCTTACTTTCAGCTCTACGTCGGGATTTAGCTTTCTTTCAGCTCTACGTCGGGACGCGCGTTGGCCTCTACGTCGGGACGCGCGTTGGCCTCTACGTCGGGACGCGCGTTGGCCTCTACGTCGGGACGCGCGTTGGCCTCTACGTCGGGACGCGCGTTGGCCTCTACGTCGGGACGCGCGTTGGCCTCTACGTCGGGACGCGCGTTGGCCTCTACGTCGGGACGCGCGTTGGCCTCTACGTCGGGACGCGCGTTGGCCTCTACGTCGGGACGCGCGTTGGCCTCTACGTCGGGACGCGCGTTGGCCTCTACGTCGGGATTTAGCTTACTTTCAGCTCTACGTCGGGACGCGCGTTGGGCTCTACGTGGGGACGCGCGTTGGGCTCTACGTGGGGACGCGCGTTGGGCTCTACGTGGGGACGCGCGTTGGGCTCTACGTGGGGACGCGCGTTGGGCTCTACGTGGGGACGCGCGTTGGGCTCTACGTGGGGACGCGCGTTGGGCTCTACGTGGGGACGCGCGTTGGGCTCTACGTGGGGACGCGCGTTGGGCTCTACGTCGGGACGCGCGTTGGGCTCTACGTCGGGATTTAGCTTACTTTCAGCTCTACGTGGGGACGCGCGTTGGGCTCTACGTCGGGACGCGCGTTGGGCTCTACGTCGGGATTTAGCTTACTTTCAGCTCTACGTCGGGACGTGCTTTGGGCTCTACGTCGGGACGTGCGTTGGGCTCTACGTCGGGACGTGCGTTGGGCTCTACGTCGGGATTTAGCTTAATTTCAGCTCTACGTCGGGACGTGCGTTGGGCTCTACGACGGGATTTAGCTTACTTTTAGCTCTACGTCGGGACGTGCGTTGGGCGCTACGTCGGGACGTGCGTTGGGCGCTACGTCGGGACGTGCGTTGGGCGCTACGTCGGGACGTGCGTTGGGCGCTACGTCGGGACGTGCGTTGGGCGCTACGTCGGGACGTGCGTTGGGCGCTACGTCGGGACGTGCGTTGGGCGCTACGTCGGGATTTAGCTTACTTTCAGCTCTACGTCGGGACGTGCGTTGGGCTCTACGTCGGGACGTGCGTTGGGCTCTACGTCGGGACGTGCGTTGGGCTCTACGTCGGGACGTGCGTTGGGCTCTACGTCGGGACGTGCGTTGGGCTCTACGTCGGGACGTGCGTTGGGCTCTACGTCGGGACGTGCGTTGGGCTCTACGTCGGGACGTGCGTTGGGCTCTACGTCGGGATTTAGCTTACTTTCAGCTCTACGTCGGGATTTAGCTTACTTTCAGCTCTACGTCGGGACGTGCGTTGGGCTCTACGTCGGGATTTAGCTTACTTTCAGCTCTACGTCGGGACGTGCGTTGGCCTCTACGTCGGGACGTGCGTTGGCCTCTACGTCGGGACGTGCGTTGGCCTCTACGTCGGGACGTGCGTTGGCCTCTACGTCGGGACGTGCGTTGGCCTCTACGTCGGGACGTGCGTTGGCCTCTACGTCGGGACGTGCGTTGGCCTCTACGTCGGGACGTGCGTTGGCCTCTACGTCGGGACGTGCGTTGGCCTCTACGTCGGGACGTGCGTTGGCCTCTACGTCGGGACGTGCGTTGGCCTCTACGTCGGGACGTGCGTTGGCCTCTACGTCGGGATTTAGCTTACTTTCAGCTCTACGTCGGGACGCGCGTTGGGCTCTCCGTCGGGACGCGCGTTGGGCTCTCCGTCGGGACGCGCGTTGGCCTCTACGTCGGGACGTGCGTTGGCCTCTACGTCGGGATTTAGCTTACTTTCAGCTCTACGTCGGGACGCGCGTTGGGCTCTACGTCGGGACGCGCGTTGGGCTCTCCGTCGGGACGCGTGTTGGGCTCTCCGTCGGGACGTGTGTTGGGCTCTCCGTCGGGACGTGTGTTGGGCTCTCCGTCGGGACGTGTGTTGGGCTCTCCGTCGGGACGTGTGTTGGGCTCTCCGTCGGGACGTGTGTTGGGCTCTCCGTCGGGACGTGTGTTGGGCTCTCCGTCGGGACGTGTGTTGGGCTCTCCGTCGGGACGTGTGTTGGGCTCTCCGTCGGGACGTGTGTTGGGCTCTCCGTCGGGACGTGTGTTGGGCTCTCCGTCGGGACGTGTGTTGCGCTCTGCGTCGGGACGTGCGTTGGGCTCTACCTCAGGATTTAGCTTACTTTCAGGTCTACGTCGGGACGTGTGTTGGGCTCTACATCGGGACGTGTGTTGGGCTCTACCTCAGGATTTAGCTTACTTTCCGCTCTGCGTCGGGACGTGTGTTGGGCTCTACCTCAGCATTTAGCTTACTTTCCGCTCTCCGTCGGGACGTGTGTTGGGCTCTACCTCAGCATTTAGCTTACTTTCAGCTCTCCGTCGGGACGTGTGTTGGGCTCTCCGTCGGGACGTGTGTTGGGCTCTCCGTCGGGACGTGTGTTGGGCTCTCCGTCGGGACGTGTGTTGGGCTCTCCGTCGGGACGTGTGTTGGGCTCTCCGTCGGGACGTGTGTTGGGCTCTCCGTCGGGACGTGTGTTGGGCTCTCCGTCGGGACGTGTGTTGGGCTCTCCGTCGGGACGTGTGTTGGGCTCTCCGTCGGGACGTGTGTTGGGCTCTCCGTCGGGACGTGTGTTGGGCTCTCCGTCGGGACGTGTGTTGGGCTCTCCGTCGGGACGTGTGTTGGGCTCTCCGTCGGGACGTGTGTTGGGCTCTCCGTCGGGACGTGTGTTGGGCTCTCCGTCGGGACGTGTGTTGGGCTCTACATCAGGATTTAGCTTACTTTCAGGTCTACGTCGGGACGTGTGTTGGGCTCTACGTTGGGACGTGTGTTGGGCTCTACCTCAGGATTTAGCTTACTTTCAGCTCTATGTGGGGACGTGTGTTGGGTTCTACCTCAGGATTTAGCTTACTTTCTGCTCTGCGTCGGGACGTGTGTTGGGCTCTACCTCAGGATTTAGCTTACTTTCAGGTCTACGTTGGGACGTGTGTTGGGCTCTAGGTCGGGACGTGTGTTGGGCTCTACCTCAGGATTTAGCTTACTTTCAGCTCTACGTGGGGACGTGTGTTGGGCTCTACCTCAGGATTTAGCCTACTTTCCGCTCTGCGTCGGGACGTGTGTTGGGCTCTGCGTCGGGACGTGTGTTGGGCTCTGCGTCGGGACGTGTGTTGGGCTCTACATCATGATTTAGCTTACTTTCAGCTCTACATCGGAACGTGTGTTGGGCTCTACTTCGGGACGCATGTGGGGCTCTACGTCGGGACGTGTGTGGGGCTCTGCGTCGGGACGTGTGTGGGGCTCTGCGTCGGGACGTGTGTGGGGCTCTGCGTCGGGACGTGTGTGGGGCT
The DNA here is from genome assembly GCF_034619465.1 of Leptosomus discolor. Classification (NCBI taxonomy): domain Eukaryota; kingdom Metazoa; phylum Chordata; class Aves; order Leptosomiformes; family Leptosomidae; genus Leptosomus; species Leptosomus discolor. Next base: position 735,198 of record NW_028237852.1, on the reverse strand, counting down.
CTGCGTCGGGACGTGTGTGGGGCTCTGCGTCGGGACGTGTGTGGGGCTCTGCGTCGGGACGTGTGTGGGGCTCTGCGTCGGGACGTGTGTGGGGCTCTGCGTCGGGACGTGTGTGGGGCTCTACCTCAGGATTTAGCTTACTTTCAGCTCTACATCGGAACGTGTGTTGGGCTCTACGTCGGGACGTGTGTTGGGCTCTGCGTCGGGACGTGTGTTGGGCTCTGCGTCGGGACGTGTGTTGGGCTCTGCGTCGGGACGTGTGTTGGGCTCTGCGTCGGGACGTGTGTTGGGCTCTGCGTCGGGACGTGTGTTGGGCTCTGCGTCGGGACGTGTGTTGGGCTCTGCGTCGGGACGTGTGTTGGGCTCTGCGTCGGGACGTGTGTTGGGCTCTGCGTCGGGACGTGTGTTGGGCTCTGCGTCGGGACGTGTGTTGGGCTCTGCGTCGGGACGTGTGTTGGGCTCTGCGTCGGGACGTGTGTTGGGCTCTGCGTCGGGACGTGTGTTGGGCTCTGCGTCAGGATTTAGCTTACTTTCAGCTCTACATCGGAACGTGTGTTGGGCTCTGCGTCGGGACGTGTGTTGGGCTCTGCGTCGGGACGTGTGTTGGGCTCTGCGTCGGGACGTGTGTTGGGCTCTGCGTCGGGACGTGTGTTGGGCTCTGCGTCGGGACGTGTGTTGGGCTCTGCGTCGGGACGTGTGTTGGGCTCTGCGTCGGGACGTGTGTTGGGCTCTGCGTCGGGACGTGTGTTGGGCTCTGCGTCGGGACGTGTGTTGGGCTCTGCGTCGGGACGTGTGTTGGGCTCTGCGTCGGGACGTGTGTTGGGCTCTGCGTCGGGACGTGTGTTGGGCTCTGCGTCGGGACGTGTGTTGGGCTCTGCGTCGGGACGTGTGTTGGGCTCTGCGTCGGGACGTGTGTTGGGCTCTGCGTCGGGACGTGTGTTGGGCTCTGCGTCGGGACGTGTGTTGGGCTCTGCGTCGGGACGTGTGTTGGGCTCTGCGTCGGGACGTGTGTTGGGCTCTGCGTCGGGACGTGTGTTGGGCTCTGCGTCGGGACGTGTGTTGGGCTCTGCGTCGGGACGTGTGTTGGGCTCTGCGTCGGGACGTGTGTTGGGCTCTGCGTCGGGACGTGTGTTGGGCTCTACATCAGGATTTAGCTTACTTTCAGCTCTACATCGGAACGTGTGTTGGGCTCTGCGTCGGGACGTGTGATTGGCTCTGCGTCGGGACGTGTGTTGGGCTCTGCGTCGGGACGTGTGTGGGGCTCTACGTCGGGACGTGCGTTGGGCTCTACCTCAGGATTTAGCTTACTTTCAGGTCTACGTCGGGACGTGTGTTGGGGTCTACATCGGGACGTGTGTTGGGCTCTACCTCAGGATTTAGCTTACTTTCAGCTCTACGTGGGGACGTGTGTTGGGCTCTACCTCAGGATTTAGCTTACTTTCCGCTCTGCGTTTGGACGTGTGTTGGGCTCTACCTCAGGATTGAGCTTACTTTCTGCTCTACGTGGGGACGTGTGTTGGGCTCTACGTCGGGATTTAGCTTACTTTCAGCTCTACGTCGGGACGTGTGTTGGGCTCTACGTCGGGATTTAGGTTACTTCCAGCTCTACGTCGGGACGTGTGTTGGACTCTACGTCGGGACGTGTGTTGGACTCTACGTCGGGACGTGTGTTGGGCTCTACCTCAGGATTTAGCTTACTTTCCGCTCTGCGTCGGGACGTGTGTTGGGCTCTACCTCAGGATTTAGCTTACTTTCCGCTCTGCGTCGGGACGTTTGTTGGGCTCTACCTCAGGATTTAGCTTACTTTCCGCTCTACGTCGGGACGTGTGTTGGGCTCTAGGTCGGGACGTGTGTTGGGCTCTAGGTCGGGACGTGTGTTGGGCTCTAGGTCGGGACGTGTGTTGGGCTCTAGGTCGGGACGTGTGTTGGGCTCTAGGTCGGGACGTGTGTTGGGCTCTAGGTCGGGACGTGTGTTGGGCTCTAGGTCGGGACGTGTGTTGGGCTCTAGGTCGGGACGTGTGTTGGGCTCTAGGTCGGGACGTGTGTTGGGCTCTAGGTCGGGATTTAGCTTACTTCCAGCTCTACGTCGGGATTTAGCTTACTTCCAGCTCTACGTCGGGATTTAGCTTACTTCCAGCTCTACGTCGGGATTTATCTTACTTCCAGCTCTACGTCGGGACGTGTGTCGGGCTCTGCGTCGGGACGTGTGTCGGGCTCTGCGTCGGGACGTGTGTCGGGCTCTGCGTCGGGACGTGTGTCGGGCTCTGCGTCGGGACGTGTGTCGGGCTCTGCGTCGGGACGTGTGTCGGGCTCTGCGTCGGGACGTGTGTCGGGCTCTGCGTCGGGACGTGTGTGGGGCTCTGCGTCGGGACGTGTGTGGGGCTCTGCGTCGGGACGTGTGTGGGGCTCGGCGTCGGGACGTGTGTCGGGCTCTGCGTCGGGACGTGTGTCGGGCTCTGCGTCGGGACGTGTGTCGGGCTCTGCGTCGGGACGTGTGTCGGGCTCTACGTCAGGATTTAGCTTACTTTCAGGTCTACGTCGGGACGTGTGTTGGGCTCTACGTTGGGACGTGTGTTGGGCTCTACCTCAGGATTTAGCTTACTTTCAGCTCTACGTGGGGACGTGTGTTGGGTTCTACCTCAGGATTTAGCTTACTTTCTGCTCTGCGTCGGGACGTGTGTTGGGCTCTACCTCAGGATTTAGCTTACTTTCAGGTCTACGTTGGGACGTGTGTTGGGCTCTAGGTCGGGACGTGTGTTGGGCTCTACCTCAGGATTTAGCTTACTTTCCGCTCTATGTGGGGACGTGTGTTGGGCTCTACCTCAGGATTTAGCTTACTTTCCGCTCTGCGTCGGGACTTGTGTTGGGCTCTACGTCGGGACGTGTGTTGGGCTCTGCGTCGGGACGTGTGTTGGGCTCTACATCATGATTTAGCTTACTTTCAGCTCTACATCGGAACGTGTGTTGGGCTCTACGTCGGGACGTGTGTTTGGCTCTGCGTCGGGACGTGTGTGGGGCTCTGCGTCGGGACGTGTGTGGGGCTCTGCGTCGGGACGTGTGTGGGGCTCTGCGTCGGGACGTGTGTGGGGCTCTGCGTCGGGACGTGTGTGGGGCTCTGCGTCGGGACGTGTGTGGGGCTCTGCGTCGGGACGTGTGTGGGGCTCTGCGTCGGGACGTGTGTGGGGCTCTGCGTCGGGACGTGTGTGGGGCGCTGCGTCGGGACGTGTGTGGGGCGCTGCGTCGGGACGTGTGTGGGGCGCTACGTCGGGACGTGTGTGGGGCGCTACGTCGGGACGTGTGTGGGGCTCTACGTCGGGACATGTGTTGCGCTCTGCGTCGGGACGTGCGTTGGGCTCTACCTTAGGATTTAGCTTACTTTCAAGGCCAACGTCGGGACGTGTGTTGGGCTCTACATCGGGACGTGTGTTGGGCTCTACCTCAGCATTTAGCTTACTTTCCGCTCTGCGTCGGGACGTGTTTTGGGCTCTACCTCAGGATTTAGCTTACTTTCCGCTCTGCGTCGGGACGTGTGTTGGGCTCTACCTCAGCATTTAGCTTACTTTCAGCTCTCCGTCGGGACGTGTGTTGGGCTCTCCGTCGGGACGTGTGTTGGGCTCTCCGTCGGGACGTGTGTTGGGCTCTCCGTCGGGACGTGTGTTGGGCTCTCCGTCGGGACGTGTGTTGGGCTCTCCGTCGGGACGTGTGTTGGGCTCTCCGTCGGGACGTGTGTTGGGCTCTCCGTCGGGACGTGTGTTGGGCTCTCCGTCGGGACGTGTGTTGGGCTCTGCGTCGGGACGTGTGTTGGGCTCTGCGTCGGGACGTGTGTTGGGCTCTGCGTCGGGACGTGTGTTGGGCTCTGCGTCGGGACGTGTGTTGGGCTCTGCGTCGGGACGTGTGTTGGGCTCTGCGTCGGGACGTGTGTTGGGCTCTGCGTCGGGACGTGTGTTGGGCTCTACATCAGGATTTAGCTTACTTTCAGGTCTACGTCGGGACGTGTGTTGGGCTCTACGTTGGGACGTGTGTTGGACTCTACCTCAGGATTTAGCTTACTTTCAGCTCTATGTGGGGACGTGTGTTGGGTTCTACCTCAGGATTTAGCTTACTTTCTGCTGTGCGTCGGGACGTGTGTTGGGCTCTACCTCAGGATTTAGCTTACTTTCAGGTCTACGTTGGGACGTGTGTTGGGCTCTAGGTCGGGACGTGTGTTGGGCTCTACCTCAGGATTTAGCTTACTTTCAGCTCTACGTGGGGACGTGTGTTGGGCTCTACCTCAGGATTTAGCCTACTTTCTGCTCTGCGTCGGGACGTGTGTTGGGCTCTACGTCGGGACGTGTGTTGGGCTCTACGTCGGGACGTGTGTTGGGCTCTACGTCGGGACGTGTGTTGGGCTCTACGTCGGGACGTGTGTTGGGCTCTGCGTCGGGACGTGTGTTGGGCTCTGCGTCGGGACGTGTGTTGGGCTCTGCGTCGGGACGTGTGTTGGGCTCTGCGTCGGGACGTGTGTTGGGCTCTACATCATGATTTAGCTTACTTTCAGCTCTACATCGGAACGTGTGTTGGGCTCTACGTCGGGACGTGTGTTTGGCTCTGCGTCGGGACGTGTGTGGGGCTCTGCGTCGGGACGTGTGTGGGGCTCTGCGTCGGGACGTGTGTGGGGCTCTGCGTCGGGACGTGTGTGGGGCTCTGCGTCGGGACGTGTGTGGGGCTCTGCGTCGGGACGTGTGTGGGGCTCTGCGTCGGGACGTGTGTGGGGCTCTGCGTCGGGACGTGTGTGGGGCTCTGCGTCGGGACGTGTGTGGGGCTCTGCGTCGGGACGTGTGTGGGGCTCTGCGTCGGGACGTGTGTGGGGCTCTGCGTCGGGACGTGTGTTGGGCTCTACCTCAGGATTTAGCTTACTTTCAGTTCTACGTCGGGACGTGTGTTGGGCTCTACGTTGGGACGTGTGTTGGGCTCTACCTCAGGATTTAGCCTACTTTCCGCTCTGCGTCGGGACGTGTGTTGGGCTCTACGTCGGGACGTGTGTTGGGCTCTGCGTCGGGACGTGTGTTGGGCTCTGCGTCGGGACGTGTGTTGGGCTCTGCGTCGGGACGTGTGTTGGGCTCTGCGTCGGGACGTGTGTTGGGCTCTACATCATGATTTAGCTTACTTTCAGCTCTACATCGGAACGTGTGTTGGGCTCTACTTCGGGACGTGTGTGGGGCTCTACGTCCGGACGTGTGTTGGGCTCTGCGTCGGGACGTGTGTTGGGCTCTACATCATGATTTAGCTTACTTTCAGCTCTACATCGGAACGTGTGTTGGGCTCTACGTCGGGACGTGTGTGGGGCTCTGCGTCGGGACGTGTGTGGGGCTCTGCGTCGGGACGTGTGTGGGGCTCTGCGTCGGGACGTGTGTGGGGCTCTGCGTCGGGACGTGTGTGGGGCTCTGCGTCGGGACGTGTGTGGGGCTCTGCGTCGGGACGTGTGTGGGGCTCTGCGTCGGGACGTGTGTGGGGCTCTGCGTCGGGACGTGTGTGGGGCTCTGCGTCGGGACGTGTGTGGGGCTCTACGTCGGGACGTGTGTTGCGCTCTGCGTCGGGACGTGTGTGGGGCTCTGCGTCGGGACGTGTGTTGGGCTCTACCTCCGGATTTAGCTTACTTTCAGCTCTACATCGGAACGTGTGTTGGGCTCTGCGTCGGGACGTGTGTTGGGCTCTGCGTCGGGACGTGTGTTGGGCTCTGCGTCGGGACGTGTGTTGGGCTCTGCGTCGGGACGTGTGTTGGGCTCTGCGTCGGGACGTGTGTTGGGCTCTGCGTCGGGACGTGTGTTGGGCTCTGCGTCGGGACGTGTGTTGGGCTCTGCGTCGGGACGTGTGTTGGGCTCTGCGTCGGGACGTGTGTTGGGCTCTACCTCAGGATTTAGCTTACTTTCAGCTCTCCGTCGGGACGTGTGTTGGGCTCTGCGTCGGGACGTGTGTTGGGCTCTGCGTCGGGACGTGTGTTGGGCTCTGCGTCGGGACGTGTGTTGGGCTCTGCGTCGGGACGTGTGTTGGGCTCTGCGTCGGGACGTGTGTTGGGCTCTGCGTCGGGACGTGTGTTGGGCTCTGCGTCGGGACGTGTGTTGGGCTCTGCGTCGGGACGTGTGTTGGGCTCTGCGTCGGGACGTGTGATTGGCTCTGCGTCGGGACGTGTGTTGGGCTCTGCGTCGGGACGTGTGATTGGCTCTGCGTCGGAACGTGTGTTGGGCTCTGCGTCGGGACGTGTGATTGGCTCTGCGTCGGGACGTGTGTTGGGCTCTGCGTCGGGACGTGTGTTGGGCTCTGCGTCGGGACGTGTGTTGGGCTCTGCGTCGGGACGTGTGTTGGGCTCTGCGTCGGGACGTGTGTTGGGCTCTGCGTCGGGACGTGTGTTGGGCTCTGCGTCGGGACGTGTGTTGGGCTCTGCGTCGGGACGTGTGTTGGGCTCTGCGTCGGGACGTGTGTTGGGCTCTGCGTCGGGACGTGTGTTGGGCTCTACATCAGGATTTAGCTTACTTTCAGCTCTACATCGGAACGTGTGTTGGGCTCTGCGTCGGGACGTGTGATTGGCTCTGCGTCGGGACGTGTGTTGGGCTCTGCGTCGGGACGTGTGTGGGGCTCTGCGTCGGGACGTGTGTGGGGCTCTGCGTCGGGACGTGTGTGGGGCTCTACGTCGGGACGTGTGTGGGGCTCTACGTCGGGACGTGTGTGGGGCTCTACGTCGGGACGTGTGTGGGGCTCTACGTCGGGACGTGTGTGGGGCTCTACGTCGGGACGTGTGTGGGGCTCTACGTCGGGACGTGCGTTGGGCTCTACCTCAGGATTTAGCTTACTTTCAGGTCTACGTCGGGACGTGTGTTGGGGTCTACATCGGGACGTGTGTTGGGCTCTACCTCAGGATTTAGCTTACTTTCAGCTCTACGTGGGGACGTGTGTTGGGCTCTACCTCAGGATTTAGCTTACTTTCCGCTCTGCGTTTGGACGTGTGTTGGGCTCTACCTCAGGATTTAGCTTACTTTCTGCTCTACGTGGGGACGTGTGTTGGGCTCTACGTCGGGATTTAGCTTACTTTCAGCTCTACGTCGGGACGTGTGTTGGGCTCTACGTCGGGATTTAGGTTACTTCCAGCTCTACGTCGGGACGTGTGTTGGACTCTACGTCGGGACGTGTGTTGGACTCTACGTCGGGACGTGTGTTGGACTCTACGTCGGGACGTGTGTTGGACTCTACGTCGGGACGTGTGTTGGACTCTACGTCGGGACGTGTGTTGGACTCTACGTCGGGACGTGTGTTGGACTCTACGTCGGGACGTGTGTTGGACTCTACGTCGGGACGTGTGTTGGACTCTACGTCGGGATGTGTGTTGGACTCTACGTCGGGACGTGTGTTGGACTCTACGTCGGGACGTGTGTTGGACTCTACGTCGGGACGTGTGTTGGACTCTACGTCGGGACGTGTGTTGGACTCTACCTCGGGATTTAGCTTACTTTCCGCTCTGCGTCGGGACGTGTGTTGGGCTCTACCTCAGGATTTAGCTTACTTTCCGCTCTGCGTCGGGACGTGTGTTGGGCTCTACCTCAGGATTTAGCTTACTTTCCGCTCTAGGTCGGGACGTGTGTTGGGCTCTAGGTCGGGACGTGTGTTGGGCTCTAGGTCGGGACGTGTGTTGGGCTCTAGGTCGGGACGTGTGTTGGGCTCTAGGTCGGGACGTGTGTTGGGCTCTAGGTCGGGACGTGTGTTGGGCTCTAGGTCGGGACGTGTGTTGGGCTCTAGGTCGGGACGTGTGTTGGGCTCTAGGTCGGGACGTGTGTTGGGCTCTAGGTCGGGACGTGTGTTGGGCTCTAGGTCGGGACGTGTGTTGGGCTCTAGGTCGGGACGTGTGTTGGGCTCTAGGTCGGGATTTAGCTTACTTCCAGCTCTACGTCGGGATTTAGCTTACTTCCAGCTCTACGTCGGGATTTAGCTTACTTCCAGCTCTGCGTCGGGACGCGCGTCGGGCTCTGCGTCGGGACGCGCGTCGGGCTCTGCGTCGGGACGCGCGTCGGGCTCTGCGTCGGGACGCGCGTCGGGCTCTGCGTCGGGACGCGCGTCGGGCTCTGCGTCGGGACGCGCGTCGGGCTCTGCGTCGGGACGCGCGTCGGGCTCTGCGTCGGGACGCGCGTCGGGCTCTGCGTCGGGACGCGCGTCGGGCTCTGCGTCGGGACGCGCGTCGGGCTCTGCGTCGGGACGCGCGTCGGGCTCTGCGTCGGGACGCGCGTCGGGCTCTGCGTCGGGACGCGCGTCGGGCTCTGCGTCGGGACGCGCGTCGGGCTCTGCGTCGGGACGCGCGTCGGGCTCTGCGTCGGGACGCGCGTCGGGCTCTGCGTCTGTAGTTAGCTAACTTTCAGCTCTACGTCGGGACGTGCGTTGGGCTCTGCGTCGGGACGTGCGTTGGGCTCTGCGTCGGGACGTGCGTTGGGCTCTGCGTCGGGACGTGCGTTGGGCTCTGCGTCGGGACGTGCGTTGGGCTCTGCGTCGGGACGTGCGTTGGGCTCTGCGTCGGGACGTGCGTTGGGCTCTGCGTCGGGACGTGCGTTGGGCTCTGCGTCGGGACGTGCGTTGGGCTCTACGTCTGTAGTTAGCTAACTTTCAGCTCTACGTCGGGACGTGCGTTGGGCTCTGCGTCGGGACGTGCGTTGGGCTCTACGTCTGTAGTTAGCTAACTTTCAGCTCTACGTCGGGACGTGCGTTGGGCTCTACGTCTGTAGTTAGCTAACTTTCAGCTCTGCGTCGGGACGTGCGTTGGGCTCTGCGTCGGGACGTGCGTTGGGCTCTGCGTCGGGACGTGCGTTGGGCTCTGCGTCGGGACGTGCGTTGGGCTCTGCGTCGGGACGTGCGTTGGGCTCTGCGTCGGGACGTGCGTTGGGCTCTGCGTCGGGACGTGCGTTGGGCTCTGCGTCGGGACGTGCGTTGGGCTCTGCGTCGGGACGTGCGTTGGGCTCTGCGTCGGGACGTGCGTTGGGCTCTGCGTCGGGACGTGCGTTGGGCTCTGCGTCGGGACGTGCGTTGGGCTCTGCGTCGGGACGTGCGTTGGGCTCTGCGTCGGGACGTGCGTTGGGCTCTGCGTCGGGACGTGCGTTGGGCTCTGCGTCGGGACGTGCGTTGGGCTCTGCGTCGGGACGTGCGTTGGGCTCTGCGTCGGGACGTGCGTTGGGCTCTGCGTCGGGACGTGCGTTGGGCTCTACGTCTGTAGTTAGCTTACTTTCGGCTCTACGTCGGGACGTGCGTTGGGCTCTACGTCTGTAGTTAGCTAACTTTCGGCTCTACGTCGGGACGTGCGTTGGGCGCTACGTCGGGACGTGCGTTGGGCGCTACGTCGGGACGTGCGTTGGGCGCTACGTCGGGACGTGCGTTGGGCGCTACGTCGGGATTTAGCTTACTTTCAGCTCTACGTCGGGACGTGCGTTGGGCTCTACGTCGGGACGTGCGTTGGGCTCTACGTCGGGATTTAGCTTAATTTCAGCTCTACGTCGGGACGTGCGTTGGGCGCTACGTCGGGATTTAGCTTCCTTTTAGCTCTACGTCGGGACGTGCGTTGGGCGCTACGTCGGGACGTGCGTTGGGCGCTACGTCGGGACGTGCGTTGGGCGCTACGTCGGGACGTGCGTTGGGCGCTACCTCGGGACGTGCGTTGGGCGCTACGTCGGGATTTAGCTTACTTTCAGCTCTACGTCGGGACGTGCGTTGGGCTCTACGTCGGGACGTGCGTTGGGCTCTACGTCGGGACGTGCGTTGGGCTCTACGTCGGGACGTGCGTTGGGCGCTACCTCGGGACGTGCGTTGGGCGCTACGTCGGGATTTAGCTTACTTTCAGCTCTACGTCGGGACGTGCGTTGGGCTCTACGTCGGGACGTGCGTTGGGCTCTACGTCGGGACGTGCGTTGGGCTCTACGTCGGGACGTGCGTTGGGCTCTACGTCGGGACGTGCGTTGGGCTCTACGTCGGGACGTGCGTTGGGCTCTACGTCGGGACGTGCGTTGGGCTCTACGTCGGGACGTGCGTTGGGCTCTACGTCGGGACGTGCGTTGGGCTCTACGTCGGGACGTGCGTTGGGCTCTACGTCGGGACGTGCGTTGGGCTCTACGTCGGGACGTGCGTTGGGCTCTACGTCGGGATTTAGCTTACTTTCAGCTCTACGTCGGGACGTGCGTTGGGCTCTACGTCGGGATTTAGCTTACTTTCAGCTCTACGTCGGGACGTGCGTTGGGCTCTACGTCGGGACGTGCGTTGGGCTCTACGTCGGGACGTGCGTTGGGCTCTACGTCGGGATTTAGCTTACTTTCAGCTCTACGTCGGGATTTAGCTTACTTTCAGCTCTACGTCGGGATTTAGCTTACTTTCAGCTCTACGTCGGGATTTAGCTTACTTTCAGCTCTACGTCGGGATTTAGCTTTCTTTCAGCTCTACGTCGGGATTTAGCTTTCTTTCAGCTCTACGTCGGGATTTAGCTTTCTTTCAGCTCTACGTCGGGATTTAGCTTTCTTTCAGCTCTACGTCGGGATTTAGCTTACTTTCAGCTCTACGTCGGGATTTAGCTTACTTTCAGCTCTACGTCGGGATTTAGCTTACTTTCAGCTCTACGTCGGGATTTAGCTTACTTTCAGCTCTACGTCGGGATTTAGCTTTCTTTCAGCTCTACGTCGGGACGCGCGTTGGCCTCTACGTCGGGACGCGCGTTGGCCTCTACGTCGGGACGCGCGTTGGCCTCTACGTCGGGACGCGCGTTGGCCTCTACGTCGGGACGCGCGTTGGCCTCTACGTCGGGACGCGCGTTGGCCTCTACGTCGGGACGCGCGTTGGCCTCTACGTCGGGACGCGCGTTGGCCTCTACGTCGGGATTTAGCTTACTTTCAGCTCTACGTCGGGACGCGCGTTGGGCTCTACGTGGGGACGCGCGTTGGGCTCTACGTGGGGACGCGCGTTGGGCTCTACGTGGGGACGCGCGTTGGGCTCTACGTGGGGACGCGCGTTGGGCTCTACGTGGGGACGCGCGTTGGGCTCTACGTGGGGACGCGCGTTGGGCTCTACGTGGGGACGCGCGTTGGGCTCTACGTGGGGACGCGCGTTGGGCTCTACGTCGGGACGCGCGTTGGGCTCTACGTCGGGATTTAGCTTACTTTCAGCTCTACGTCGGGACGTGCTTTGGGCTCTACGTCGGGACGTGCGTTGGGCTCTACGTCGGGACGTGCGTTGGGCTCTACGTCGGGATTTAGCTTAATTTCAGCTCTACGTCGGGACGTGCGTTGGGCTCTACGACGGGATTTAGCTTACTTTTAGCTCTACGTCGGGACGTGCGTTGGGCGCTACGTCGGGACGTGCGTTGGGCGCTACGTCGGGACGTGCGTTGGGCGCTACGTCGGGACGTGCGTTGGGCGCTACGTCGGGACGTGCGTTGGGCGCTACGTCGGGACGTGCGTTGGGCGCTACGTCGGGATTTAGCTTACTTTCAGCTCTACGTCGGGACGTGCGTTGGGCTCTACGTCGGGACGTGCGTTGGGCTCTACGTCGGGACGTGCGTTGGGCTCTACGTCGGGACGTGCGTTGGGCTCTACGTCGGGACGTGCGTTGGGCTCTACGTCGGGACGTGCGTTGGGCTCTACGTCGGGACGTGCGTTGGGCTCTACGTCGGGACGTGCGTTGGGCTCTACGTCGGGATTTAGCTTACTTTCAGCTCTACGTCGGGATTTAGCTTACTTTCAGCTCTACGTCGGGACGTGCGTTGGGCTCTACGTCGGGATTTAGCTTACTTTCAGCTCTACGTCGGGACGTGCGTTGGCCTCTACGTCGGGACGTGCGTTGGCCTCTACGTCGGGACGTGCGTTGGCCTCTACGTCGGGACGTGCGTTGGCCTCTACGTCGGGACGTGCGTTGGCCTCTACGTCGGGACGTGCGTTGGCCTCTACGTCGGGACGTGCGTTGGCCTCTACGTCGGGACGTGCGTTGGCCTCTACGTCGGGACGTGCGTTGGCCTCTACGTCGGGACGTGCGTTGGCCTCTACGTCGGGACGTGCGTTGGCCTCTACGTCGGGATTTAGCTTACTTTCAGCTCTACGTCGGGACGCGCGTTGGGCTCTCCGTCGGGACGCGCGTTGGGCTCTCCGTCGGGACGCGCGTTGGCCTCTACGTCGGGACGTGCGTTGGCCTCTACGTCGGGATTTAGCTTACTTTCAGCTCTACGTCGGGACGCGCGTTGGGCTCTACGTCGGGACGCGCGTTGGGCTCTCCGTCGGGACGCGCGTTGGGCTCTCCGTCGGGACGTGTGTTGGGCTCTCCGTCGGGACGTGTGTTGGGCTCTCCGTCGGGACGTGTGTTGGGCTCTCCGTCGGGACGTGTGTTGGGCTCTCCGTCGGGACGTGTGTTGGGCTCTCCGTCGGGACGTGTGTTGGGCTCTCCGTCGGGACGTGTGTTGGGCTCTCCGTCGGGACGTGTGTTGGGCTCTCCGTCGGGACGTGTGTTGCGCTCTGCGTCGGGACGTGCGTTGGGCTCTACCTCAGGATTTAGCTTACTTTCAGGTCTACGTCGGGACGTGTGTTGGGCTCTACATCGGGACGTGTGTTGGGCTCTACCTCAGGATTTAGCTTACTTTCCGCTCTGCGTCGGGACGTGTGTTGGGCTCTACCTCAGCATTTAGCTTACTTTCCGCTCTCCGTCGGGACGTGTGTTGGGCTCTACCTCAGCATTTAGCTTACTTTCAGCTCTCCGTCGGGACGTGTGTTGGGCTCTCCGTCGGGACGTGTGTTGGGCTCTCCGTCGGGACGTGTGTTGGGCTCTCCGTCGGGACGTGTGTTGGGCTCTCCGTCGGGACGTGTGTTGGGCTCTCCGTCGGGACGTGTGTTGGGCTCTCCGTCGGGACGTGTGTTGGGCTCTCCGTCGGGACGTGTGTTGGGCTCTCCGTCGGGACGTGTGTTGGGCTCTCCGTCGGGACGTGTGTTGGGCTCTCCGTCGGGACGTGTGTTGGGCTCTCCGTCGGGACGTGTGTTGGGCTCTCCGTCGGGACGTGTGTTGGGCTCTCCGTCGGGACGTGTGTTGGGCTCTCCGTCGGGACGTGTGTTGGGCTCTACATCAGGATTTAGCTTACTTTCAGGTCTACGTCGGGACGTGTGTTGGGCTCTACGTTGGGACGTGTGTTGGGCTCTACCTCAGGATTTAGCTTACTTTCAGCTCTATGTGGGGACGTGTGTTGGGTTCTACCTCAGGATTTAGCTTACTTTCTGCTCTGCGTCGGGACGTGTGTTGGGCTCTACCTCAGGATTTAGCTTACTTTCAGGTCTACGTTGGGACGTGTGTTGGGCTCTAGGTCGGGACGTGTGTTGGGCTCTACCTCAGGATTTAGCTTACTTTCAGCTCTACGTGGGGACGTGTGTTGGGCTCTACCTCAGGATTTAGCCTACTTTCCGCTCTGCGTCGGGACGTGTGTTGGGCTCTGCGTCGGGACGTGTGTTGGGCTCTGCGTCGGGACGTGTGTTGGGCTCTACATCATGATTTAGCTTACTTTCAGCTCTACATCGGAACGTGTGTTGGGCTCTACTTCGGGACGCATGTGGGGCTCTACGTCGGGACGTGTGTGGGGCTCTGCGTCGGGACGTGTGTGGGGCTCTGCGTCGGGACGTGTGTGGGGCTCTGCGTCGGGACGTGTGTGGGGCTCTGCGTCGGGACGTGTGTGGGGCTCTGCGTCGGGACGTGTGTGGGGCTCTGCGTCGGGACGTGTGTGGGGCTCTGCGTCGGGACGTGTGTGGGGCTCTGCGTCGGGACGTGTGTGGGGCTCTACCTCAGGATTTAGCTTACTTTCAGCTCTACATCGGAACGTGTGTTGGGCTCTACGTCGGGACGTGTGTTGGGCTCTGCGTCGGGACGTGTGTTGGGCTCTGCGTCGGGACGTGTGTTGGGCTCTGCGTCGGGACGTGTGTTGGGCTCTGCGTCGGGACGTGTGTTGGGCTCTGCGTCGGGACGTGTGTTGGGCTCTGCGTCGGGACGTGTGTTGGGCTCTGCGTCGGGACGTGTGTTGGGCTCTGCGTCGGGACGTGTGTTGGGCTCTGCGTCGGGACGTGTGTTGGGCTCTGCGTCGGGACGTGTGTTGGGCTCTGCGTCGGGACGTGTGTTGGGCTCTGCGTCGGGACGTGTGTTGGGCTCTGCGTCGGGACGTGTGTTGGGCTCTACCTCAGGATTTAGCTTACTTTCAGCTCTACATCGGAACGTGTGTTGGGCTCTGCGTCGGGACGTGTGTTGGGCTCTGCGTCGGGACGTGTGTTGGGCTCTGCGTCGGGACGTGTGTTGGGCTCTGCGTCGGGACGTGTGTTGGGCTCTGCGTCGGGACGTGTGTTGGGCTCTGCGTCGGGACGTGTGTTGGGCTCTGCGTCGGGACGTGTGTTGGGCTCTGCGTCGGGACGTGTGTTGGGCTCTGCGTCGGGACGTGTGTTGGGCTCTGCGTCGGGACGTGTGTTGGGCTCTGCGTCGGGACGTGTGTTGGGCTCTGCGTCGGGACGTGTGTTGGGCTCTGCGTCGGGACGTGTGTTGGGCTCTGCGTCGGGACGTGTGTTGGGCTCTGCGTCGGGACGTGTGTTGGGCTCTGCGTCGGGACGTGTGTTGGGCTCTGCGTCGGGACGTGTGTTGGGCTCTGCGTCGGGACGTGTGTTGGGCTCTGCGTCGGGACGTGTGTTGGGCTCTGCGTCGGGACGTGTGTTGGGCTCTGCGTCGGGACGTGTGTTGGGCTCTGCGTCGGGACGTGTGTTGGGCTCTGCGTCGGGACGTGTGTTGGGCTCTGCGTCGGGACGTGTGTTGGGCTCTGCGTCGGGACGTGTGTTGGGCTCTGCGTCGGGACGTGTGTTGGGCTCTGCGTCGGGACGTGTGTTGGGCTCTGCGTCGGGACGTGTGTTGGGCTCTGCGTCGGGACGTGTGTTGGGCTCTGCGTCGGGACGTGTGTTGGGCTCTACATCAGGATTTAGCTTACTTTCAGCTCTACATCGGAACGTGTGTTGGGCTCTGCGTCGGGACGTGTGATTGGCTCTGCGTCGGGACGTGTGTTGGGCTCTGCGTCGGGACGTGTGTGGGGCTCTGCGTCGGGACGTGTGTGGGGCTCTACGTCGGGACGTGTGTGGGGCTCTACGTCGGGACGTGTGTGGGGCTCTACGTCGGGACGTGTGTGGGGCTCTACGTCGGGACGTGCGTTGGGCTCTACCTCAGGATTTAGCTTACTTTCAGGTCTACGTCGGGACGTGTGTTGGGGTCTACATCGGGACGTGTGTTGGGCTCTACCTCAGGATTTAGCTTACTTTCAGCTCTACGTGGGGACGTGTGTTGGGCTCTACCTCAGGATTTAGCTTACTTTCCGCTCTGCGTTTGGACGTGTGTTGGGCTCTACCTCAGGATTGAGCTTACTTTCTGCTCTACGTGGGGACGTGTGTTGGGCTCTACGTCGGGATTTAGCTTACTTTCAGCTCTACGTCGGGACGTGTGTTGGGCTCTACGTCGGGATTTAGGTTACTTCCAGCTCTACGTCGGGACGTGTGTTGGACTCTACGTCGGGACGTGTGTTGGACTCTACGTCGGGACGTGTGTTGGGCTCTACCTCAGGATTTAGCTTACTTTCCGCTCTGCGTCGGGACGTGTGTTGGGCTCTACCTCAGGATTTAGCTTACTTTCCGCTCTGCGTCGGGACGTTTGTTGGGCTCTACCTCAGGATTTAGCTTACTTTCCGCTCTACGTCGGGACGTGTGTTGGGCTCTAGGTCGGGACGTGTGTTGGGCTCTAGGTCGGGACGTGTGTTGGGCTCTAGGTCGGGACGTGTGTTGGGCTCTAGGTCGGGACGTGTGTTGGGCTCTAGGTCGGGACGTGTGTTGGGCTCTAGGTCGGGACGTGTGTTGGGCTCTAGGTCGGGACGTGTGTTGGGCTCTAGGTCGGGACGTGTGTTGGGCTCTAGGTCGGGACGTGTGTTGGGCTCTAGGTCGGGACGTGTGTTGGGCTCTACGTCGGGATTTAGCTTACTTCCAGCTCTACGTCGGGATTTAGCTTACTTCCAGCTCTACGTCGGGATTTAGCTTACTTCCAGCTCTACGTCGGGATTTATCTTACTTCCAGCTCTACGTCGGGACGTGTGTCGGGCTCTGCGTCGGGACGTGTGTCGGGCTCTGCGTCGGGACGTGTGTCGGGCTCTGCGTCGGGACGTGTGTCGGGCTCTGCGTCGGGACGTGTGTCGGGCTCTGCGTCGGGACGTGTGTCGGGCTCTGCGTCGGGACGTGTGTCGGGCTCTGCGTCGGGACGTGTGTGGGGCTCTGCGTCGGGACGTGTGTGGGGCTCTGCGTCGGGACGTGTGTGGGGCTCGGCGTCGGGACGTGTGTCGGGCTCTGCGTCGGGACGTGTGTCGGGCTCTGCGTCGGGACGTGTGTCGGGCTCTGCGTCGGGACGTGTGTCGGGCTCTGCGTCGGGACGTGTGTCGGGCTCTACGTCAGGATTTAGCTTACTTTCAGGTCTACGTCGGGACGTGTGTTGGGCTCTACGTTGGGACGTGTGTTGGGCTCTACCTCAGGATTTAGCTTACTTTCAGCTCTACGTGGGGACGTGTGTTGGGTTCTACCTCAGGATTTAGCTTACTTTCTGCTCTGCGTCGGGACGTGTGTTGGGCTCTACCTCAGGATTTAGCTTACTTTCAGGTCTACGTTGGGACGTGTGTTGGGCTCTAGGTCGGGACGTGTGTTGGGCTCTACCTCAGGATTTAGCTTACTTTCCGCTCTATGTGGGGACGTGTGTTGGGCTCTACCTCAGGATTTAGCTTACTTTCCGCTCTGCGTCGGGACTTGTGTTGGGCTCTACGTCGGGACGTGTGTTGGGCTCTGCGTCGGGACGTGTGTTGGGCTCTACATCATGATTTAGCTTACTTTCAGCTCTACATCGGAACGTGTGTTGGGCTCTACGTCGGGACGTGTGTTTGGCTCTGCGTCGGGACGTGTGTGGGGCTCTGCGTCGGGACGTGTGTGGGGCTCTGCGTCGGGACGTGTGTGGGGCTCTGCGTCGGGACGTGTGTGGGGCTCTGCGTCGGGACGTGTGTGGGGCTCTGCGTCGGGACGTGTGTGGGGCTCTGCGTCGGGACGTGTGTGGGGCTCTGCGTCGGGACGTGTGTGGGGCTCTGCGTCGGGACGTGTGTGGGGCTCTGCGTCGGGACGTGTGTGGGGCGCTGCGTCGGGACGTGTGTGGGGCGCTACGTCGGGACGTGTGTGGGGCGCTACGTCGGGACGTGTGTGGGGCTCTACGTCGGGACATGTGTTGCGCTCTGCGTCGGGACGTGCGTTGGGCTCTACCTTAGGATTTAGCTTACTTTCAAGGCCAACGTCGGGACGTGTGTTGGGCTCTACATCGGGACGTGTGTTGGGCTCTACCTCAGCATTTAGCTTACTTTCCGCTCTGCGTCGGGACGTGTTTTGGGCTCTACCTCAGGATTTAGCTTACTTTCCGCTCTGCGTCGGGACGTGTGTTGGGCTCTACCTCAGCATTTAGCTTACTTTCAGCTCTCCGTCGGGACGTGTGTTGGGCTCTCCGTCGGGACGTGTGTTGGGCTCTCCGTCGGGACGTGTGTTGGGCTCTCCGTCGGGACGTGTGTTGGGCTCTCCGTCGGGACGTGTGTTGGGCTCTCCGTCGGGACGTGTGTTGGGCTCTCCGTCGGGACGTGTGTTGGGCTCTCCGTCGGGACGTGTGTTGGGCTCTCCGTCGGGACGTGTGTTGGGCTCTGCGTCGGGACGTGTGTTGGGCTCTGCGTCGGGACGTGTGTTGGGCTCTGCGTCGGGACGTGTGTTGGGCTCTGCGTCGGGACGTGTGTTGGGCTCTGCGTCGGGACGTGTGTTGGGCTCTGCGTCGGGACGTGTGTTGGGCTCTACATCAGGATTTAGCTTACTTTCAGGTCTACGTCGGGACGTGTGTTGGGCTCTACGTTGGGACGTGTGTTGGACTCTACCTCAGGATTTAGCTTACTTTCAGCTCTATGTGGGGACGTGTGTTGGGTTCTACCTCAGGATTTAGCTTACTTTCTGCTGTGCGTCGGGACGTGTGTTGGGCTCTACCTCAGGATTTAGCTTACTTTCAGGTCTACGTTGGGACGTGTGTTGGGCTCTAGGTCGGGACGTGTGTTGGGCTCTACCTCAGGATTTAGCTTACTTTCAGCTCTACGTGGGGACGTGTGTTGGGCTCTACCTCAGGATTTAGCCTACTTTCTGCTCTGCGTCGGGACGTGTGTTGGGCTCTACGTCGGGACGTGTGTTGGGCTCTACGTCGGGACGTGTGTTGGGCTCTACGTCGGGACGTGTGTTGGGCTCTACGTCGGGACGTGTGTTGGGCTCTGCGTCGGGACGTGTGTTGGGCTCTGCGTCGGGACGTGTGTTGGGCTCTGCGTCGGGACGTGTGTTGGGCTCTACATCATGATTTAGCTTACTTTCAGCTCTACATCGGAACGTGTGTTGGGCTCTACGTCGGGACGTGTGTTTGGCTCTGCGTCGGGACGTGTGTGGGGCTCTGCGTCGGGACGTGTGTGGGGCTCTGCGTCGGGACGTGTGTGGGGCTCTGCGTCGGGACGTGTGTGGGGCTCTGCGTCGGGACGTGTGTGGGGCTCTGCGTCGGGACGTGTGTGGGGCTCTGCGTCGGGACGTGTGTGGGGCTCTGCGTCGGGACGTGTGTGGGGCTCTGCGTCGGGACGTGTGTGGGGCTCTGCGTCGGGACGTGTGTGGGGCTCTGCGTCGGGACGTGTGTGGGGCTCTGCGTCGGGACGTGTGTTGGGCTCTACCTCAGGATTTAGCTTACTTTCAGTTCTACGTCGGGACGTGTGTTGGGCTCTACGTTGGGACGTGTGTTGGGCTCTACCTCAGGATTTAGCCTACTTTCCGCTCTGCGTCGGGACGTGTGTTGGGCTCTACGTCGGGACGTGTGTTGGGCTCTGCGTCGGGACGTGTGTTGGGCTCTGCGTCGGGACGTGTGTTGGGCTCTGCGTCGGGACGTGTGTTGGGCTCTGCGTCGGGACGTGTGTTGGGCTCTACATCATGATTTAGCTTACTTTCAGCTCTACATCGGAACGTGTGTTGGGCTCTACTTCGGGACGTGTGTGGGGCTCTACGTCCGGACGTGTGTTGGGCTCTGCGTCGGGACGTGTGTTGGGCTCTACATCATGATTTAGCTTACTTTCAGCTCTACATCGGAACGTGTGTTGGGCTCTACGTCGGGACGTGTGTGGGGCTCTGCGTCGGGACGTGTGTGGGGCTCTGCGTCGGGACGTGTGTGGGGCTCTGCGTCGGGACGTGTGTGGGGCTCTGCGTCGGGACGTGTGTGGGGCTCTGCGTCGGGACGTGTGTGGGGCTCTGCGTCGGGACGTGTGTGGGGCTCTGCGTCGGGACGTGTGTGGGGCTCTGCGTCGGGACGTGTGTGGGGCTCTGCGTCGGGACGTGTGTGGGGCTCTGCGTCGGGACGTGTGTGGGGCTCTGCGTCGGGACGTGTGTGGGGCTCTACGTCGGGACGTGTGTTGCGCTCTGCGTCGGGACGTGTGTGGGGCTCTGCGTCGGGACGTGTGTTGGGCTCTACCTCCGGATTTAGCTTACTTTCAGCTCTACATCGGAACGTGTGTTGGGCTCTGCGTCGGGACGTGTGTTGGGCTCTGCGTCGGGACGTGTGTTGGGCTCTGCGTCGGGACGTGTGTTGGGCTCTGCGTCGGGACGTGTGTTGGGCTCTGCGTCGGGACGTGTGTTGGGCTCTGCGTCGGGACGTGTGTTGGGCTCTGCGTCGGGACGTGTGTTGGGCTCTGCGTCGGGACGTGTGTTGGGCTCTACCTCAGGATTTAGCTTACTTTCAGCTCTCCGTCGGGACGTGTGTTGGGCTCTGCGTCGGGACGTGTGTTGGGCTCTGCGTCGGGACGTGTGTTGGGCTCTGCGTCGGGACGTGTGTTGGGCTCTGCGTCGGGACGTGTGTTGGGCTCTGCGTCGGGACGTGTGTTGGGCTCTGCGTCGGGACGTGTGTTGGGCTCTGCGTCGGGACGTGTGTTGGGCTCTGCGTCGGGACGTGTGTTGGGCTCTGCGTCGGGACGTGTGTTGGGCTCTGCGTCGGGACGTGTGTTGGGCTCTGCGTCGGGACGTGTGTTGGGCTCTGCGTCGGGACGTGTGTTGGGCTCTGCGTCGGGACGTGTGTTGGGCTCTGTGTCGGGACGTGTGTTGGGCTCTGCGTCGGGACGTGTGTTGGGCTCTACATCAGGATTTAGCTTACTTTCAGCTCTACATCGGAACGTGTGTTGGGCTCTGCGTCGGGACGTGTGATTGGCTCTGCGTCGGGACGTGTGTTGGGCTCTGCGTCGGGTAGTGTGTTGGGCTCTGCGTCGGGACGTGTGTTGGGCTCTGCGTCGGGACGTGTGTTGGGCTCTGCGTCGGGACGTGTGTTGGGCTCTACATCAGGATTTAGCTTACTTTCAGCTCTACATCGGAACGTGTGTTGGGCTCTGCGTCGGGACGTGTGATTGGCTCTGCGTCGGGACGTGTGTTGGGCTCTGCGTCGGGACGTGTGTTGGGCTCTGCGTCGGGACGTGTGTGGGGCTCTGCGTCGGGACGTGTGTGGGGCTCTGCGTCGGGACGTGTGTGGGGCTCTACGTCGGGACGTGTGTGGGGCTCTACGTCGGGACGTGTGTGGGGCTCTACGTCGGGACGTGCGTTGGGCTCTACCTCAGGATTTAGCTTACTTTCAGGTCTACGTCGGGACGTGTGTTGGGGTCTACATCGGGACGTGTGTTGGGCTCTACCTCAGGATTTAGCTTACTTTCAGCTCTACGTGGGGACGTGTGTTGGGCTCTACCTCAGGATTTAGCTTACTTTCCGCTCTGCGTTTGGACGTGTGTTGGGCTCTACCTCAGGATTTAGCTTACTTTCTGCTCTACGTGGGGACGTGTGTTGGGCTCTACGTCGGGATTTAGCTTACTTTCAGCTCTACGTCGGGACGTGTGTTGGGCTCTACGTCGGGATTTAGGTTACTTCCAGCTCTACGTCGGGACGTGTGTTGGACTCTACGTCGGGACGTGTGTTGGACTCTACGTCGGGACGTGTGTTGGACTCTACGTCGGGACGTGTGTTGGACTCTACGTCGGGACGTGTGTTGGACTCTACGTCGGGACGTGTGTTGGACTCTACGTCGGGACGTGTGTTGGACTCTACGTCGGGACGTGTGTTGGACTCTACGTCGGGACGTGTGTTGGACTCTACGTCGGGACGTGTGTTGGACTCTACGTCGGGACGTGTGTTGGGCTCTGCGTCGGGACGTGTGTTGGACTCTACGTCGGGACGTGTGTTGGACTCTACGTCGGGACGTGTGTTGGACTCTACGTCGGGACGTGTGTTGGACTCTACGTCGGGACGTGTGTTGGACTCTACGTCGGGACGTGTGTTGGACTCTACGTCGGGACGTGTGTTGGACTCTACGTCGGGACGTGTGTTGGACTCTACGTCGGGACGTGTGTTGGACTCTACGTCGGGACGTGTGTTGGGCTCTACGTCGGGACGTGTGTTGGGCTCTACGTCGGGACGTGTGTTGGACTCTACGTCGGGACGTGTGTTGGGCTCTACCTCAGGATTTAGCTTACTTTCCGCTCTGCGTCGGGACGTGTGTTGGGCTCTACCTCAGGATTTAGCTTACTTTCCGCTCTGCGTCGGGACGTGTGTTGGGCTCTACCTCAGGATTTAGCTTACTTTCCGCTCTAGGTCGGGACGTGTGTTGGGCTCTAGGTCGGGACGTGTGTTGGGCTCTAGGTCGGGACGTGTGTTGGGCTCTAGGTCGGGACGTGTGTTGGGCTCTAGGTCGGGACGTGTGTTGGGCTCTAGGTCGGGACGTGTGTTGGGCTCTAGGTCGGGACGTGTGTTGGGCTCTAGGTCGGGACGTGTGTTGGGCTCTAGGTCGGGACGTGTGTTGGGCTCTAGGTCGGGACGTGTGTTGGGCTCTAGGTCGGGACGTGTGTTGGGCTCTAGGTCGGGATTTAGCTTACTTCCAGCTCTACGTCGGGATTTAGCTTACTTCCAGCTCTACGTCGGGATTTAGCTTACTTCCAGCTCTACGTCGGGATTTAGCTTACTTCCAGCTCTACGTCGGGACGTGTGTGGGGCTCTGCGTCGGGACGTGTGTGGGGCTCTGCGTCGGGACGTGTGTGGGGCTCTGCGTCGGGACGTGTGTGGGGCTCTGCGTCGGGACGTGTGTGGGGCTCTGCGTCGGGACGTGTGTGGGGCTCTGCGTCGGGACGTGTGTGGGGCTCTGCGTCGGGACGTGTGTGGGGCTCTGCGTCGGGACGTGTGTGGGGCTCTGCGTCGGGACGTGTGTGGGGCTCTGCGTCGGGACGTGTGTGGGGCTCTGCGTCGGGACGTGTGTGGGGCTCTGCGTCGGGACGTGTGTGGGGCTCTGCGTCGGGACGTGTGTGGGGCTCTGCGTCGGGACGTGTGTGGGGCTCTGCGTCGGGACGTGTGTGGGGCGCTGCGTCGGGACGTGTGTGGGGCGCTGCGTCGGGACGTGTGTGGGGCGCTGCGTCGGGACGTGTGTGGGGCGCTGCGTCGGGACGTGTGTGGGGCGCTGCGTCGGGACGTGTGTGGGGCGCTGCGTCGGGACGTGTGTGGGGCGCTGCGTCGGGACGTGTGTGGGGCGCTGCGTCGGGACGTGTGTGGGGCGCTGCGTCGGGACGTGTGTGGGGCGCTGCGTCGGGACGTGTGTGGGGCGCTGCGTCGGGACGTGTGTGGGGCGCTGCGTCGGGACGTGTGTGGGGCGCTACGTCGGGACGTGTGTGGGGCTCTACGTCGGGACGTGTGTGGGGCTCTACGTCGGGACGTGTGTGGGGCTCTACGTCGGGACGTGTGTTGCGCTCTGCGTCGGGACGTGCGTTGGGCTCTACCTTAGGATTTAGCTTACTTTCAAGGCCAACGTCGGGACGTGTGTTGGGCTCTATATCGGGACGTGTGTTGGGCTCTACCTCAGCATTTAGCTTACTTTCCGCTCTGCGTCGGGACGTGTTTTGGGCTCTACCTCAGGATTTAGCTTACTTTCCGCTCTGCGTCGGGACGTGTGTTGGGCTCTACCTCAGCATTTAGCTTACTTTCAGCTCTCCGTCGGGACGTGTGTTGGGCTCTCCGTCGGGACGTGTGTTGGGCTCTCCGTCGGGACGTGTGTTGGGCTCTCCGTCGGGACGTGTGTTGGGCTCTGCGTCGGGACGTGTGTTGGGCTCTCCGTCGGGACGTGTGTTGGGCTCTCCGTCGGGACGTGTGTTGGGCTCTCCGTCGGGACGTGTGTTGGGCTCTCCGTCGGGACGTGTGTTGGGCTCTCCGTCGGGACGTGTGTTGGGCTCTCCGTCGGGACGTGTGTTGGGCTCTCCGTCGGGACGTGTGTTGCTCTCTCTGTCGGGACGTGTGTTGGGCTCTGCGTCGGGACGTGTGTTGGGCTCTCCGTCGGGACGTGTGTTGGGCTCTGCGTCGGGACGTGTGTTGGGCTCTGCGTCGGGACGTGTGTTGGGCTCTGCGTCGGGACGTGTGTTGGGCTCTGCGTCGGGACGTGTGTTGGGCTCTGCGTCGGGACGTGTGTTGGGCTCTGCGTCGGGACGTGTGTTGGGCTCTGCGTCGGGACGTGTGTTGGGCTCTACATCAGGATTTAGCTTACTTTCAGGTCTACGTCGGGACGTGTGTTGGGCTCTACGTTGGGACGTGTGTTGGACTCTACCTCAGGATTTAGCTTACTTTCAGCTCTATGTGGGGACGTGTGTTGGGTTCTACCTCAGGATTTAGCTTACTTTCTGCTGTGCGTCGGGACGTGTGTTGGGCTCTACCTCAGGATTTAGCTTACTTTCAGGTCTACGTTGGGACGTGTGTTGGGCTCTAGGTCGGGACGTGTGTTGGGCTCTACATCAGGATTTCGCTTACTTTCAGCTCTACGTGGGGACGTGTGTTGGGCTCTACCTCAGGATTTAGCCTACTTTCCGCTCTGCGTCGGGACGTGTGTTGGGCTCTACGTCGGGACGTGTGTTGGGCTCTACGTCGGGACGTGTGTTGGGCTCTGCGTCGGGACGTGTGTTGGGCTCTACATCATGATTTAGCTTACTTTCAGCTCTACATCGGAACGTGTGTTGGGCTCTACGTCGGGACGTGTGTTTGGCTCTGCGTCGGGACGTGTGTTGGGCTCTGCGTCGGGACGTGTGTGGGGCTCTGCGTCGGGACGTGTGTGGGGCTCTGCGTCGGGACGTGTGTGGGGCTCTGCGTCGGGACGTGTGTGGGGCTCTGCGTCGGGACGTGTGTGGGGCTCTGCGTCGGGACGTGTGTGGGGCTCTGCGTCGGGACGTGTGTGGGGCTCTGCGTCGGGACGTGTGTGGGGCTCTGCGTCGGGACGTGTGTGGGGCTCTGCGTCGGGACGTGTGTGGGGCTCTGCGTCGGGACGTGTGTGGGGCTCTGCGTCGGGACGTGTGTGGGGCTCTACCTCAGGATTTAGCTTACTTTCAGGTCTACGTCGGGACGTGTGTTGGGCTCTACGTTGGGACGTGTGTTGGGCTCTACCTCAGGATTTAGCCTACTTTCCGCTCTGCGTCGGGACGTGTGTTGGGCTCTACGTCGGGACGTGTGTTGGGCTCTGCGTCGGGACGTGTGTTGGGCTCTACATCATGATTTAGCTTACTTTCAGCTCTACATCGGAACGTGTGTTGGGCTCTACGTCGGGACGTGTGTGGGGCTCTACGTCGGGACGTGTGTGGGGCTCTACGTCGGGACGTGTGTGGGGCTCTGCGTCGGGACGTGTGTGGGGCTCTGCGTCGGGACGTGTGTGGGGCTCTGCGTCGGGACGTGTGTGGGGCTCTGCGTCGGGACGTGTGTGGGGCTCTGCGTCGGGACGTGTGTGGGGCTCTGCGTCGGGACGTGTGTGGGGCTCTACGTCGGGACGTGCGTTGGGCTCTACCTCAGGATTTAGCTTACTTTCAGGTCTACGTCGGGACGTGTGTTGGGCTCTACATCGGGACATGTGTTGGGCTCTACCTCAGGATTTAGCTTACTTTCAGCTCTACGTGGGGACGTGTGTTGGCCTCTACCTCAGGATTTAGCTTACTTTCCGCTCTGCGTCGGGACGTGTGTTGGGCTCTAGGTCGGGACGTGTGTTGGGCTCTAGGTCGGGACGTGTGTTGGGCTCTAGGTCGGGACGTGTGTTGGGCTCTAGGTCGGGACGTGTGTTGGGCTCTAGGTCGGGACGTGTGTTGGGCTCTAGGTCGGGACGTGTGTTGGGCTCTAGGTCGGGACGTGTGTTGCGCTCTGCGTCGGGACGTGCGTTTGGCTCTACCTCAGGATTTAGCTTACTTTCAGCTCTACGTCGGGACGTGCGTTGGGCTCTACGTCGGGACGTGCGTTGGGCTCTACGTCGGGACGTGCGTTGGGCTCTACGTCGGGACGTGCGTTGGGCTCTACGTCGGGACGTGCGTTGGGCTCTACGTCGCGACCTGCGTTGGGCTCTACGTCGCGACCTGCGTTGGGCTCTACGTCGCGACCTGCGTTGGGCTCTACGTCGCGACCTGCGTTGGGCTCTACGTCGCGACCTGCGTTGGGCTCTTTGTCAGGATTTAGCTTACTTTCAGCTCTACGTCGGGACGTGTGTTGGGCTCTACGTCGGGACGTGTGTTGGGCTCTGCGTCGGGACGTGTGTGGGGCTCTGCGTCGGGACGTGTGTGGGGCTCTGCGTCGGGACGTGTGTGGGGCTCTGCGTCGGGACGTGTGTGGGGCTCTGCGTCGGGACGTGTGTGGGGCTCTGCGTCGGGACGTGTGTGGGGCTCTGCGTCGGGACGTGTGTGGGGCTCTGCGTCGGGACGTGTGTGGGGCTCTGCGTCGGGACGTGCGTTGGGCTCTACCTCAGGATTTAGCTTACTTTCAGGTCTACGTCGGGATGTGTGTTGGGCTCTACATCGGGACATGTGTTGGGCTCTACCTCAGGATTTAGCTTACTTTCAGCTCTACGTGGGGACGTGTGTTGGGCTCTACCTCAGGATTTAGCTTACTTTCCGCTCTGCGTCGGGACGTGTGTTGGGCTCTAGGTCGGGACGTGTGTTGGGCTCTAGGTCGGGACGTGTGTTGGGCTCTAGGTCGGGACGTGTGTTGGGCTCTAGGTCGGGACGTGTGTTGGGCTCTAGGTCGGGACGTGTGTTGCGCTCTGCGTCGGGACGTGCGTTTGGCTCTACCTCAGGATTTAGCTTACTTTCAGCTCTACGTCGGGACGTGCGTTGGGCTCTACGTCGCGACCTGCGTTGGGCTCTACGTCGCGACCTGCGTTGGGCTCTACGTCGCGACCTGCGTTGGGCTCTACGTCGCGACCTGCGTTGGGCTCTACGTCGCGACCTGCGTTGGGCTCTACGTCGCGACCTGCGTTGGGCTCTACGTCGCGACCTGCGTTGGGCTCTTTGTCAGGATTTAGCTTACTTTCAGCTCTACGTCGGGACGTGTGTTGGGCTCTACGTCGGGACGTGTGTTGGGCTCTGCGTCGGGACGTGTGTTGGGCTCTGCGTCGGGACGTGCGTTGGGCTCTACGTCGGGACGTGCGTTGGGCTCTACGTCGGGACGTGCGTTGGGCTCTACGTCGGGACGTGCGTTGGGCTCTACCTCAGGATTTAGCTTACTTTCAGCTCTACGTCGGGACGTGCGTTGGGCTCTACGTCGGGACGTGCGTTGGGCTCTACGTCGGGACGTGCGTTGGGCTCTACGTCGGGACGTGCGTTGGGCTCTACGTCGGGACGTGCGTTGGGCTCTACGTCGGGACGTGCGTTGGGCTCTACGTCGGGACCTGCGTTGGGCTCTACGTCGGGACGTGCGTTGGGCTCTACGTCGGGACGTGTGTTGGGCTCTGCGTCAGGATCTAGCTTACTTTCAGCTCTGCGTCGGGACGTGTGTTGGGCTCTGCGTCGGGACGTGTGTTGGGCTCTGCGTCGGGACGTGTGTGGGGCTCTGCGTCGGGACGTGTGTGGGGCTCTGCGTCGGGACGTGTGTGGGGCTCTGCGTCGGGACGTGTGTGGGGCTCTGCGTCGGGACGTGTGTGGGGCTCTGCGTCGGGACGTGTGTGGGGCTCTGCGTCGGGACGTGTGTGGGGCTCTGCGTCGGGACGTGTGTGGGGCTCTGCGTCGGGACGTGTGTGGGGCTCTGCGTCGGGACGTGTGTTGCGCTCTGCGTCGGGACGTGTGTGGGGCTCTGCGTCGGGACGTGTGTTGGGCTCTACCTCAGGATTTAGCTTACATTCAGCTCTACATCGGGACGTGTGTTGGGCTCTGCGTCGGGACGTGTGTTGGGCTCTGCGTCGGGACGTGTGTTGGGCTCTGCGTCGGGACGTGTGTTGGGCTCTGCGTCGGGACGTGTGTTGGGCTCTGCGTCGGGACGTGTGTTGGGCTCTGCGTCGGGACGTGTGTTGGGCTCTGCGTCGGGACGTGTGTTGGGCTCTGCGTCGGGACGTGTGTTGGGCTCTGCGTCGGGACGTGTGTTGGGCTCTACCTCAGGATTTAGCTTACTTTCAGCTCTACATCGGAACGTGTGTTGGGCTCTGCGTCGGGACGTGTGTTGGGCTCTGCGTCGGGACGTGTGTTGGGCTCTGCGTCGGGACGTGTGTTGGGCTCTGCGTCGGGACGTGTGTTGGGCTCTGCGTCGGGACGTGTGTTGGGCTCTGCGTCGGGACGTGTGTTGGGCTCTGCGTCGGGACGTGTGTTGGGCTCTGCGTCGGGACGTGTGTTGGGCTCTGCGTCGGGACGTGTGTTGGGCTCTGCGTCGGGACGTGTGTTGGGCTCTGCGTCGGGACGTGTGTTGGGCTCTGCGTCGGGACGTGTGTTGGGCTCTGCGTCGGGACGTGTGTTGGGCTCTACATCAGGATTTAGCTTACTTTCAGCTCTACATCGGAACGTGTGTTGGGCTCTGCGTCGGGACGTGTGATTGGCTCTGCGTCGGGACGTGTGTTGGGCTCTGCGTCGGGACGTGTGTTGGGCTCTGCGTCGGGACGTGTGTTGGGCTCTGCGTCGGGACGTGTGTTGGGCTCTGCGTCGGGACGTGTGTTGGGCTCTGCGTCGGGACGTGTGTTGGGCTCTGCGTCGGGACGTGTGTTGGGCTCTGCGTCGGGACGTGTGTTGGGCTCTGCGTCGGGACGTGTGTTGGGCTCTGCGTCGGGACGTGTGTTGGGCTCTGCGTCGGGACGTGTGTTGGGCTCTGCGTCGGGACGTGTGTTGGGCTCTGCGTCGGGACGTGTGTTGGGCTCTGCGTCGGGACGTGTGTTGGGCTCTGCGTCGGGACGTGTGTTGGGCTCTGCGTCAGGATTTAGCTTACTTTCAGCTCTACATCGGAACGTGTGTTGGGCTCTGCGTCGGGACGTGTGATTGGCTCTGCGTCGGGACGTGTGTTGGGCTCTGCGTCGGGACGTGTGTTGGGCTCTGCGTCGGGACGTGTGTTGGGCTCTGCGTCGGGACGTGTGTTGGGCTCTGCGTCGGGACGTGTGTTGGGCTCTGCGTCGGGACGTGTGTTGGGCTCTACATCAGGATTTAGCTTACTTTCAGCTCTACATCGGAACGTGTGTTGGGCTCTGCGTCGGGACGTGTGATTGGCTCTGCGTCGGGACGTGTGTTGGGCTCTGCGTCGGGACGTGTGTGGGGCTCTGCGTCGGGACGTGTGTGGGGCTCTGCGTCGGGACGTGTGTGGGGCTCTGCGTCGGGACGTGTGTGGGGCTCTGCGTCGGGACGTGTGTGGGGCTCTGCGTCGGGACATGTGTGGGGCTCTACGTCGGGACGTGTGTGGGGCTCTACGTCGGGACGTGCGTTGGGCTCTACCTCAGGATTTAGCTTACTTTCAGGTCTACGTCGGGACGTGTGTTGGGGTCTACATCGGGACGTGTGTTGGGCTCTACCTCAGGATTTAGCTTACTTTCAGCTCTACGTGGGGACGTGTGTTGGGCTCTACCTCAGGATTTAGCTTACTTTACGCTCTGCGTTTGGACGTGTGTTGGGCTCTACCTCAGGATTCAGCTTACTTTCTGCTCTACGTGGGGACGTGTGTTGGGCTCTACGTCGGGATTTAGCTTACTTTCACCTCTACGTCGGGACGTGTGTTGGGCTCTACGTCGGGATTTAGGTTACTTCCAGCTCTACGTCGGGACGTGTGTTGGACTCTACGTCGGGACGTGTGTTGGACTCTACGTCGGGACGTGTGTTGGACTCTACGTCGGGACGTGTGTTGGACTCTACGTCGGGACGTGTGTTGGACTCTACGTCGGGACGTGTGTTGGACTCTACGTCGGGACGTGTGTTGGGCTCTACGTCGGGACGTGTGTTGGGCTCTACCTCAGGATTTAGCTTACTTTCCGCTCTGCGTCGGGACGTGTGTTGGGCTCTACCTCAGGATTTAGCTTACTTTCCGCTCTGCGTCGGGACGTGTGTTGGGCTCTACCTCAGGATTTAGCTTACTTTCCGCTCTAGGTCGGGACGTGTGTTGGGCTCTAGGTCGGGACGTGTGTTGGGCTCTAGGTCGGGACTTGTGTTGGGCTCTAGGTCGGGACGTGTGTTGGGCTCTAGGTCGGGACGTGTGTTGGGCTCTAGGTCGGGACGTGTGTTGGGCTCTAGGTCGGGACGTGTGTTGGGCTCTAGGTCGGGACGTGTGTTGGGCTCTAGGTCGGGACGTGTGTTGGGCTCTAGGTCGGGACGTGTGTTGGGCTCTAGGTCGGGATTTAGCTTACTTCCAGCTCTACGTCGGGATTTAGCTTACTTCCAGCTCTACGTCGGGATTTAGCTTACTTCCAGCTCTACGTCGGGATTTAGCTTACTTCCAGCTCTACGTCGGGATTTAGCTTACTTCCAGCTCTACGTCGGGATTTAGCTTACTTCCAGCTCTACGTCGGGATTTAGCTTACTTCCAGCTCTACGTCGGGATTTAGCTTACTTCCAGCTCTACGTCGGGATTTAGCTTACTTCCAGCTCTACGTCGGGATTTAGCTTACTTCCAGCTCTACGTCGGGATTTAGCTTACTTCCAGCTCTACGTCGGGATTTAGCTTACTTCCAGCTCTACGTCGGGATTTAGCTTACTTCCAGCTCTACGTCGGGATTTAGCTTACTTCCAGCTCTACGTCGGGACGTGTGTCGGGCTCTGCGTCGGGACGTGTGTCGGGCTCTGCGTCGGGACGTGTGTCGGGCTCTGCGTCGGGACGTGTGTCGGGCTCTGCGTCGGGACGTGTGTGGGGCTCTGCGTCGGGACGTGTGTGGGGCTCTGCGTCGGGACGTGTGTGGGGCTCTGCGTCGGGACGTGTGTGGGGCTCTGCGTCGGGACGTGTGTGGGGCTCTGCGTCGGGACGTGTGTGGGGCGCTGCGTCGGGACGTGTGTGGGGCGCTGCGTCGGGACGTGTGTGGGGCGCTGCGTCGGGACGTGTGTGGGGCGCTGCGTCGGGACGTGTGTGGGGCGCTGCGTCGGGACGTGTGTGGGGCGCTGCGTCGGGACGTGTGTGGGGCGCTGCGTCGGGACGTGTGTGGGGCTCTACGTCGGGACGTGTGTGGGGCTCTACGTCGGGACGTGTGTTGCGCTCTGCGTCGGGACGTGCGTTGGGCTCTACCTTAGGATTTAGCTTACTTTCAAGGCCAACGTCGGGACGTGTGTTGGGGTCTACATCGGGACGTGTGTTGGGCTCTACCTCAGCATTTAGCTTACTTTCCGCTCTGCGTCGGGACGTGTTTTGGGCTCTACCTCAGGATTTAGCTTACTTTCCGCTCTGCGTCGGGACGTGTGTTGGGCTCTACCTCAGCATTTAGCTTACTTTCAGCTCTCCGTCGGGACGTGTGTTGGGCTCTCCGTCGGGACGTGTGTTGGGCTCTCCGTCGGGACGTGTGTTGGGCTCTCCGTCGGGACGTGTGTTGGGCTCTGCGTCGGGACGTGTGTTGGGCTCTGCGTCGGGACGTGTGTTGGGCTCTGCGTCGGGACGTGTGTTGGGCTCTGCGTCGGGACGTGTGTTGGGCTCTGCGTCGGGACGTGTGTTGGGCTCTGCGTCGGGACGTGTGTTGGGCTCTGCGTCGGGACGTGTGTTGGGCTCTGCGTCGGGACGTGTGTTGGGCTCTGCGTCGGGACGTGTGTTGGGCTCTGCGTCGGGACGTGTGTTGGGCTCTGCGTCGGGACGTGTGTTGGGCTCTGCGTCGGGACGTGTGTTGGGCTCTGCGTCGGGACGTGTGTTGGGCTCTGCGTCGGGACGTGTGTTGGGCTCTGCGTCGGGACGTGTGTTGGGCTCTGCGTCGGGACGTGTGTTGGGCTCTGCGTCGGGACGTGTGTTGGGCTCTGCGTCGGGACGTGTGTTGGGCTCTACATCAGGATTTAGCTTACTTTCAGCTCTACATCGGAACGTGTGTTGGGCTCTGCGTCGGGACGTGTGATTGGCTCTGCGTCGGGACGTGTGTTGGGCTCTGCGTCGGGACGTGTGTTGGGCTCTGCGTCGGGACGTGTGTTGGGCTCTGCGTCGGGACGTGTGTTGGGCTCTGCGTCGGGACGTGTGTTGGGCTCTGCGTCGGGACGTGTGTTGGGCTCTGCGTCGGGACGTGTGTTGGGCTCTACATCAGGATTTAGCTTACTTTCAGCTCTACATCGGAACGTGTGTTGGGCTCTGCGTCGGGACGTGTGATTGGCTCTGCGTCGGGACGTGTGTTGGGCTCTGCGTCGGGACGTGTGTGGGGCTCTGCGTCGGGACGTGTGTGGGGCTCTGCGTCGGGACGTGTGTGGGGCTCTGCGTCGGGACGTGTGTGGGGCTCTACGTCGGGACGTGTGTGGGGCTCTACGTCGGGACGTGTGTGGGGCTCTACGTCGGGACGTGCGTTGGGCTCTACCTCAGGATTTAGCTTACTTTCAGGTCTACGTCGGGACGTGTGTTGGGGTCTACATCGGGACGTGTGTTGGGCTCTACCTCAGGATTTAGCTTACTTTCAGCTCTACGTGGGGACGTGTGTTGGGCTCTACCTCAGGATTTAGCTTACTTTACGCTCTGCGTTTGGACGTGTGTTGGGCTCTACCTCAGGATTCAGCTTACTTTCTGCTCTACGTGGGGACGTGTGTTGGGCTCTACGTCGGGATTTAGCTTACTTTCACGTCTACGTCGGGACGTGTGTTGGGCTCTACGTCGGGATTTAGGTTACTTCCAGCTCTACGTCGGGACGTGTGTTGGACTCTACGTCGGGACGTGTGTTGGACTCTACGTCGGGACGTGTGTTGGACTCTACGTCGGGACGTGTGTTGGACTCTACGTCGGGACGTGTGTTGGACTCTACGTCGGGACGTGTGTTGGGCTCTACGTCGGGACGTGTGTTGGGCTCTACGTCGGGACGTGTGTTGGGCTCTACCTCAGGATTTAGCTTACTTTCCGCTCTGCGTCGGGACGTGTGTTGGGCTCTACCTCAGGATTTAGCTTACTTTCCGCTCTGCGTCGGGACGTGTGTTGGGCTCTACCTCAGGATTTAGCTTACTTTCCGCTCTAGGTCGGGACGTGTGTTGGGCTCTAGGTCGGGACGTGTGTTGGGCTCTAGGTCGGGACGTGTGTTGGGCTCTAGGTCGGGACTTGTGTTGGGCTCTAGGTCGGGACGTGTGTTGGGCTCTAGGTCGGGACGTGTGTTGGGCTCTAGGTCGGGACGTGTGTTGGGCTCTAGGTCGGGACGTGTGTTGGGCTCTAGGTCGGGACGTGTGTTGGGCTCTAGGTCGGGACGTGTGTTGGGCTCTAGGTCGGGATTTAGCTTACTTCCAGCTCTACGTCGGGATTTAGCTTACTTCCAGCTCTACGTCGGGATTTAGCTTACTTCCAGCTCTACGTCGGGATTTAGCTTACTTCCAGCTCTACGTCGGGATTTAGCTTACTTCCAGCTCTACGTCGGGATTTAGCTTACTTCCAGCTCTACGTCGGGATTTAGCTTACTTCCAGCTCTACGTCGGGATTTAGCTTACTTCCAGCTCTACGTCGGGATTTAGCTTACTTCCAGCTCTACGTCGGGATTTAGCTTACTTCCAGCTCTACGTCGGGATTTAGCTTACTTCCAGCTCTACGTCGGGATTTAGCTTACTTCCAGCTCTACGTCGGGATTTAGCTTACTTCCAGCTCTACGTCGGGATTTAGCTTACTTCCAGCTCTACGTCGGGACGTGTGTCGGGCTCTGCGTCGGGACGTGTGTCGGGCTCTGCGTCGGGACGTGTGTCGGGCTCTGCGTCGGGACGTGTGTGGGGCTCTGCGTCGGGACGTGTGTGGGGCTCTGCGTCGGGACGTGTGTGGGGCTCTGCGTCGGGACGTGTGTGGGGCTCTGCGTCGGGACGTGTGTGGGGCTCTGCGTCGGGACGTGTGTGGGGCGCTGCGTCGGGACGTGTGTGGGGCGCTGCGTCGGGACGTGTGTGGGGCGCTGCGTCGGGACGTGTGTGGGGCGCTGCGTCGGGACGTGTGTGGGGCGCTGCGTCGGGACGTGTGTGGGGCGCTGCGTCGGGACGTGTGTGGGGCGCTGCGTCGGGACGTGTGTGGGGCGCTACGTCGGGACGTGTGTGGGGCGCTACGTCGGGACGTGTGTGGGGCGCTACGTCGGGACGTGTGTGGGGCGCTACGTCGGGACGTGTGTGGGGCGCTACGTCGGGACGTGTGTGGGGCTCTACGTCGGGACGTGTGTGGGGCTCTACGTCGGGACATGTGTTGCGCTCTGCGTCGGGACGTGCGTTGGGCTCTACCTTAGGATTTAGCTTACTTTCAAGGCCAACGTCGGGACGTGTGTTGGGCTCTACATCGGGACGTGTGTTGGGCTCTACCTCAGCATTTAGCTTACTTTCCGCTCTGCGTCGGGACGTGTTTTGGGCTCTACCTCAGGATTTAGCTTACTTTCCGCTCTGCGTCGGGACGTGTGTTGGGCTCTACCTCAGCATTTAGCTTACTTTCAGCTCTCCGTCGGGACGTGTGTTGGGCTCTCCGTCGGGACGTGTGTTGGGCTCTCCGTCGGGACGTGTGTTGGGCTCTCCGTCGGGACGTGTGTTGGGCTCTCCGTCGGGACGTGTGTTGGGCTCTCCGTCGGGACGTGTGTTGGGCTCTCCGTCGGGACGTGTGTTGGGCTCTCCGTCGGGACGTGTGTTGGGCTCTCCGTCGGGACGTGTGTTGGGCTCTCCGTCGGGACGTGTGTTGGGCTCTCCGTCGGGACGTGTGTTGGGCTCTCCGTCGGGACGTGTGTTGGGCTCTCCGTCGGGACGTGTGTTGGGCTCTGCGTCGGGACGTGTGTTGGGCTCTGCGTCGGGACGTGTGTTGGGCTCTGCGTCGGGACGTGTGTTGGGCTCTGCGTCGGGACGTGTGTTGGGCTCTACATCAGGATTTAGCTTACTTTCAGGTCTACGTCGGGACGTGTGTTGGGCTCTACGTTGGGACGTGTGTTGGACTCTACCTCAGGATTTAGCTTACTTTCAGCTCTATGTGGGGACGTGTGTTGGGTTCTACCTCAGGATTTAGCTTACTTTCTGCTGTGCGTCGGGACGTGTGTTGGGCTCTACCTCAGGATTTAGCTTACTTTCAGGTCTACGTTGGGACGTGTGTTGGGCTCTACCTCAGGATTTAGCCTACTTTCCGCTCTGCGTCGGGACGTGTGTTGGGCTCTACGTCGGGACGTGTGTTGGGCTCTACGTCGGGACGTGTGTTGGGCTCTACGTCGGGACGTGTGTTGGGCTCTGCGTCGGGACGTGTGTTGGGCTCTACATCATGATTTAGCTTACTTTCAGCTCTACATCGGAACGTGTGTTGGGCTCTGCGTCGGGACGTGTGTTGGGCTCTGCGTCGGGACGTGTGTGGGGCTCTGCGTCGGGACGTGTGTGGGGCTCTGCGTCGGGACGTGTGTGGGGCTCTGCGTCGGGACGTGTGTGGGGCTCTGCGTCGGGACGTGTGTGGGGCTCTGCGTCGGGACGTGTGTGGGGCTCTGCGTCGGGACGTGTGTGGGGCTCTGCGTCGGGACGTGTGTGGGGCTCTGCGTCGGGACGTGTGTCGGGCTCTACGTCGGGACGTGTGTTGGGCTCTACCTCAGGATTTAGCTTACTTTCAGGTCTACGTCGGGACGTGTGTTGGGCTCTACGTTGGGACGTGTGTTGGGCTCTACCTCAGGACTTAGCCTACTTTCCGCTCTGCGTCGGGACGTGTGTTGGGCTCTACGTCGGGACGTGTGTTGGGCTCTGCGTCGGGACGTGTGTTGGGCTCTACATCATGATTTAGCTTACTTTCAGCTCTACATCGGAACGTGTGTTGGGCTCTACTTCGGGACGTGTGTGGGGCTCTACGTCGGGACGTGTGTGGGGCTCTACGTCGGGACGTGTGTGGGGCTCTGCGTCGGGACGTGTGTGGGGCTCTGCGTCGGGACGTGTGTGGGGCTCTGCGTCGGGACGTGTGTGGGGCTCTGCGTCGGGACGTGTGTGGGGCTCTGCGTCGGGACGTGTGTGGGGCTCTGCGTCGGGACGTGTGTGGGGCTCTGCGTCGGGACGTGTGTGGGGCTCTACGTCGGGACGTGTGTTGCGCTCTGCGTCGGGACGTGTGTGGGGCTCTGCGTCGGGACGTGTGTTGGGCTCTACCTCAGGATTTAGCTTTCTTTCAGCTCTACATCGGAACGTGTGTTGGGCTCTGCGTCGGGACGTGTGTTGGGCTCTGCGTCGGGACGTGTGTTGGGCTCTGCGTCGGGACGTGTGTTGGGCTCTGCGTCGGGACGTGTGTTGGGCTCTGCGTCGGGACGTGTGTTGGGCTCTACCTCAGGATTTAGCTTACTTTCAGCTCTACATCGGAACGTGTGTTGGGCTCTGCGTCGGGACGTGTGTTGGGCTCTGCGTCGGGACGTGTGTTGGGCTCTGCGTCGGGACGTGTGTTGGGCTCTGCGTCGGGACGTGTGTTGGGCTCTGCGTCGGGACGTGTGTTGGGCTCTGCGTCGGGACGTGTGTTGGGCTCTGCGTCGGGACGTGTGTTGGGCTCTGCGTCGGGACGTGTGTTGGGCTCTGCGTCGGGACGTGTGTTGGGCTCTACATCAGGATTTAGCTTACTTTCAGCTCTACATCGGAACGTGTGTTTGGCTCTGCGTCGGGACGTGTGTTGGGCTCTGCGTCGGGACGTGTGTTGGGCTCTGCGTCGGGACGTGTGTTGGGCTCTGCGTCGGGACGTGTGTTGGGCTCTGCGTCGGGACGTGTGTTGGGCTCTGCGTCGGGACGTGTGTTGGGCTCTGCGTCGGGACGTGTGTTGGGCTCTGCGTCGGGACGTGTGTTGGGCTCTGCGTCGGGACGTGTGTTGGGCTCTGCGTCGGGACGTGTGTTGGGCTCTGCGTCGGGACGTGTGTTGGGCTCTGCGTCGGGACGTGTGTTGGGCTCTGCGTCGGGACGTGTGTTGGGCTCTGCGTCGGGACGTGTGTTGGGCTCTACCTCAGGATTTAGCTTACTTTCAGCTCTACATCGGAACGTGTGTTGGGCTCTGCGTCGGGACGTGTGTTGGGCTCTGCGTCGGGACGTGTGTTGGGCTCTGCGTCGGGACGTGTGTTGGGCTCTGCGTCGGGACGTGTGTTGGGCTCTGCGTCGGGACGTGTGTTGGGCTCTGCGTCGGGACGTGTGTTGGGCTCTACATCAGGATTTAGCTTACTTTCAGCTCTACATCGGAACGTGTGTTGGGCTCTGCGTCGGGACGTGTGATTGGCTCTGCGTCGGGACGTGTGTTGGGCTCTGCGTCGGGAGGTGTGTGGGGCTCTGCGTCGGGACGTGTGTGGGGCTCTGCGTCGGGACGTGTGTGGGGCTCTACGTCGGGACGTGTGTGGGGCTCTACGTCGGGACGTGCGTTGGGCTCTACCTCAGGATTTAGCTTACTTTCGGGTCTACATCGGGACGTGTGTTGGGCTCTACCTCAGGATTTAGCTTACTTTCAGCTCTAAGTGGGGACGTGTGTTGGGCTCTACCTCAGGATTTAGCTTACTTTCAGCTCTAAGTGGGGACGTGTGTTGGGCTCTACCTCAGGATTTAGCTTACTTTCCGCTCTGCGTTTGGACGTGTGTTGGGCTCTACCTCAGGATTTAGCTTACTTTCTGCTCTACGTCGGGACGTGTGTTGGGCTCTACGTCGGGACGTGTGTTGGGCTCTACGTCGGGACGTGTGTTGGGCTCTACGTCGGGACGTGTGTTGGGCTCTACGTCGGGACGTGTGTTGGGCTCTACGTCGGGACGTGTGTTGGGCTCTACGTCGGGACGTGTGTTGGGCTCTACGTCGGGACGTGTGTTGGGCTCTACGTCGGGACGTGTGTTGGGCTCTACGTCGGGACGTGTGTTGGGCTCTACGTCGGGACGTGTGTTGGGCTCTACGTCGGGACGTGTGTTGGGCTCTACGTCGGGACGTGTGTTGGGCTCTACATCAGGATTTAGCTTACTTTCAGCTCTACGTCGGGACGTGCGTTGGGCTCTACGTCGGGACGTGCGTTGGGCTCTACGTCGGGACGTGCGTTGGGCTCTACGTCGGGACGTGTGTTGGGCTCTACGTCGGGACGTGTGTTGGGCTCTACGTCGGGACGTGTGTTGGGCTCTACGTCGGGACGTGTGTTGGGCTCTACATCAGGATTTAGCTTACTTTCAGCTCTACGTCGGGACGTGCGTTGGGCTCTACGTCGGGACGTGCGTTGGGCTCTACGTCGGGACGTGCGTTGGGCTCTACGTCGGGACGTGCGTTGGGCTCTACGTCGGGACGTGCGTTGGGCTCTACGTCGGGACGTGTGTTGGGCTCTACGTCGGGACGTGTGTTGGGCTCTACGTCGGGACGTGTGTTGGGCTCTACGTCGGGACGTGTGTTGGGCTCTACGTCGGGACGTGTGTTGGGCTCTACGTCGGGACGTGTGTTGGGCTCTACATCAGGATTTAGCTTA
The DNA here is from genome assembly GCF_034619465.1 of Leptosomus discolor. Classification (NCBI taxonomy): domain Eukaryota; kingdom Metazoa; phylum Chordata; class Aves; order Leptosomiformes; family Leptosomidae; genus Leptosomus; species Leptosomus discolor. The sequence continues at coordinate 697,306 of NW_028237852.1, read as the reverse complement.
CTTTCAGCTCTACGTCGGGACGTGCGTTGGGCTCTACGTCGGGACGTGCGTTGGGCTCTACGTCGGGACGTGAGTTGGGCTCTACGTCGGGACGTGCGTTGGGCTCTACGTCGGGACGTGAGTTGGGCTCTGCGTCGGGACCTGCGTTGGGCTCTGCGTCGGGACCTGCGTTGGGCTCTGCGTCGGGACGTGCGTTGGGCTCTGCGTCGGGACGTGCGTTGGGCTCTGCGTCGGGACGTGCGTTGGGCTCTACGTCGGGACGTGCGTTGGGCTCTACGTCGGGACGTGCGTTGGCCTCTACGTCGGGACGTGCGTTGGGCTCTACGTCGGGACGTGCGTTGGGCTCTACGTCGGGACGTGCGTTGGGCTCTACGTCGGGACGTGCGTTGGGCTCTACGTCGGGACGTGCGTTGGGCTCTACGTCGGGACGTGCGTTGGGCTCTACGTCAGGATTTAGCTTACTTTCAGCTCTACGTCGGGACGTGCGTTGGGCTCTACGTCGGGACGTGCGTTGGGCTCTACGTCGGGACGTGCGTTGGGCTCTACGTCGGGACGTGCGTTGGGCTCTACGTCGGGACGTGCGTTGGGCTCTACGTCGGGACGTGCGTTGGGCTCTACGTCGGGACGTGCGTTGGGCTCTACGTCGGGACGTGCGTTGGGCTCTACGTCGGGACGTGCGTTGGGCTCTACGTCGGGACGTGCGTTGGGCTCTACGTCGGGACCTGCGTTGGGCTCTACGTCGGGACGTGTGTTGGGCTCTGCGTCGGGACGTGTGTTGGGCTCTGCGTCAGGATCTAGCTTACTTTCAGCTCTACATCGGAACGTGTGTTGGGCTCTACGTCGGGACGTGTGTGGGGCTCTGCGTCGGGACGTGTGTGGGGCTCTGCGTCGGGACGTGTGTGGGGCTCTGCGTCGGGACGTGTGTGGGGCTCTGCGTCGGGACGTGTGTGGGGCTCTGCGTCGGGACGTGTGTGGGGCTCTGCGTCGGGACGTGTGTGGGGCTCTACGTCGGGACGTGCGTTGGGCTCTACCTCAGGATTTAGCTTACTTTCAGGTCTACGTCGGGACGTGTGTTGGGCTCTACATCGGGACATGTGTTGGGCTCTACCTCAGGATTTAGCTTACTTTCAGCTCTACGTGGGGACGTGTGTTGGGCTCTACCTCAGGATTTAGCTTACTTTCCGCTCTGCGTCGGGACGTGTGTTGGGCTCTAGGTCGGGACGTGTGTTGGGCTCTAGGTCGGGACGTGTGTTGGGCTCTAGGTCGGGACGTGTGTTGGGCTCTAGGTCGGGACGTGTGTTGGGCTCTAGGTCGGGACGTGTGTTGGGCTCTAGGTCGGGACGTGTGTTGCGCTCTGCGTCGGGACGTGCGTTTGGCTCTACCTCAGGATTTAGCTTACTTTCAGCTCTACGTCGGGACGTGCGTTGGGCTCTACGTCGGGACGTGCGTTGGGCTCTACGTCGGGACGTGCGTTGGGCTCTACGTCGCGACCTGCGTTGGGCTCTACGTCGCGACCTGCGTTGGGCTCTACGTCGCGACCTGCGTTGGGCTCTACGTCGCGACCTGCGTTGGGCTCTACGTCGCGACCTGCGTTGGGCTCTACGTCGCGACCTGCGTTGGGCTCTACGTCGCGACCTGCGTTGGGCTCTACGTCGCGACCTGCGTTGGGCTCTTTGTCAGGATTTAGCTTACTTTCAGCTCTACGTCGGGACGTGTGTTGGGCTCTACGTCGGGACGTGTGTTGGGCTCTGCGTCGGGACGTGTGTTGGGCTCTGCGTCGGGACGTGTGTTGGGCTCTGCGTCGGGACGTGTGTTGGGCTCTACGTCGGGACGTGTGTTGGGCTCTGCGTCGGGACGTGTGTTGGGCTCTACGTCGGGACGTGTGTTGGGCTCTGCGTCGGGACGTGTGTTGGGCTCTGCGTCGGGACGTGTGTTGGGCTCTAGGTCGGGACGTGTGTTGGGCTCTAGGTCGGGACGTGTGTTGGGCTCTACGTCGGGACGTGCGTTGGGCTCTACGTCGGGACGTGCGTTGGGCTCTACGTCGGGACGTGCGTTGGGCTCTACGTCGGGACGTGCGTTGGGCTCTACGTCGGGACGTGCGTTGGGCTCTACGTCGGGACGTGCGTTGGGCTCTACGTCGGGACGTGCGTTGGGCTCTACGTCGGGACGTGCGTTGGGCTCTACGTCGGGACGTGCGTTGGGCTCTACGTCGGGACGTGCGTTGGGCTCTACGTCGGGACGTGCGTTGGGCTCTACCTCAGGATTTAGCTTACTTTCAGCTCTACGTCGGGACGTGCGTTGGGCTCTACGTCGGGACGTGCGTTGGGCTCTACGTCGGGACGTGCGTTGGGCTCTACGTCGGGACGTGCGTTGGGCTCTACGTCGGGACGTGCGTTGGGCTCTACGTCGGGACGTGCGTTGGGCTCTACGTCGGGACCTGCGTTGGGCTCTACGTCGGGACGTGCGTTGGGCTCTACGTCGGGACGTGTGTTGGGCTCTGCGTCAGGATCTAGCTTACTTTCAGCTCTGCGTCGGGACGTGTGTTGGGCTCTGCGTCGGGACGTGTGTTGGGCTCTGCGTCGGGACGTGTGTTGGGCTCTGCGTCGGGACGTGTGTGGGGCTCTGCGTCGGGACGTGTGTGGGGCTCTGCGTCGGGACGTGTGTGGGGCTCTGCGTCGGGACGTGTGTGGGGCTCTACGTCGGGACGTGTGTTGCGCTCTGCGTCGGGACGTGTGTGGGGCTCTGCGTCGGGACGTGTGTTGGGCTCTACCTCAGGATTTAGCTTACTTTCAGCTCTACATCGGAACGTGTGTTGGGCTCTGCGTCGGGACGTGTGTTGGGCTCTGCGTCGGGACGTGTGTTGGGCTCTGCGTCGGGACGTGTGTTGGGCTCTGCGTCGGGACGTGTGTTGGGCTCTGCGTCGGGACGTGTGTTGGGCTCTGCGTCGGGACGTGTGTTGGGCTCTGCGTCGGGACGTGTGTTGGGCTCTGCGTCGGGACGTGTGTTGGGCTCTGCGTCGGGACGTGTGTTGGGCTCTACCTCAGGATTTAGCTTACTTTCAGCTCTACATCGGAACGTGTGTTGGGCTCTGCGTCGGGACGTGTGTTGGGCTCTGCGTCGGGACGTGTGTTGGGCTCTGCGTCGGGACGTGTGTTGGGCTCTGCGTCGGGACGTGTGTTGGGCTCTGCGTCGGGACGTGTGTTGGGCTCTGCGTCGGGACGTGTGTTGGGCTCTGCGTCGGGACGTGTGTTGGGCTCTGCGTCGGGACGTGTGTTGGGCTCTGCGTCGGGACGTGTGTTGGGCTCTGCGTCGGGACGTGTGTTGGGCTCTGCGTCGGGACGTGTGTTGGGCTCTGCGTCGGGACGTGTGTTGGGCTCTGCGTCGGGACGTGTGTTGGGCTCTGCGTCGGGACGTGTGTTGGGCTCTGCGTCGGGACGTGTGTTGGGCTCTGCGTCGGGACGTGTGTTGGGCTCTACCTCAGGATTTAGCTTACTTTCAGCTCTACATCGGAACGTGTGTTGGGCTCTGCGTCGGGACGTGTGTTGGGCTCTGCGTCGGGACGTGTGTTGGGCTCTGCGTCGGGACGTGTGTTGGGCTCTGCGTCGGGACGTGTGTTGGGCTCTGCGTCGGGACGTGTGTTGGGCTCTGCGTCGGGACGTGTGTTGGGCTCTGCGTCGGGACGTGTGTTGGGCTCTGCGTCGGGACGTGTGTTGGGCTCTGCGTCGGGTAGTGTGTTGGGCTCTGCGTCGGGACGTGTGTTGGGCTCTGCGTCGGGACGTGTGTTGGGCTCTGCGTCGGGACGTGTGTTGGGCTCTACATCAGGATTTAGCTTACTTTCAGCTCTACATCGGAACGTGTGTTGGGCTCTGCGTCGGGACGTGTGATTGGCTCTGCGTCGGGACGTGTGTTGGGCTCTGCGTCGGGACGTGTGTTGGGCTCTGCGTCGGGACGTGTGTTGGGCTCTGCGTCGGGACGTGTGTTGGGCTCTGCGTCGGGACGTGTGTTGGGCTCTGCGTCGGGACGTGTGTTGGGCTCTGCGTCGGGACGTGTGTTGGGCTCTGCGTCGGGACGTGTGTTGGGCTCTGCGTCGGGACGTGTGTTGGGCTCTGCGTCGGGACGTGTGTTGGGCTCTACATCAGGATTTAGCTTACTTTCAGCTCTACATCGGAACGTGTGTTGGGCTCTGCGTCGGGACGTGTGATTGGCTCTGCGTCGGGACGTGTGATTGGCTCTGCGTCGGGACGTGTGATTGGCTCTGCGTCGGGACGTGTGTTGGGCTCTGCGTCGGGACGTGTGTGGGGCTCTGCGTCGGGACGTGTGTGGGGCTCTGCGTCGGGACGTGTGTGGGGCTCTACGTCGGGACGTGCGTTGGGCTCTACCTCAGGATTTAGCTTACTTTCAGGTCTACGTCGGGACGTGTGTTGGGGTCTACATCGGGACGTGTGTTGGGCTCTACCTCAGGATTTAGCTTACTTTCACCTCTAAGTGGGGACGTGTGTTGGGCTCTACCTCAGGATTTAGCTTACTTTCCGCTCTGCGTTTGGACGTGTGTTGGGCTCTACCTCAGGATTTAGCTTACTTTCTGCTCTACGTGGGGACGTGTGTTGGGCTCTACGTCGGGATTTAGCTTACTTTCAGCTCTACGTCGGGACGTGTGTTGGGCTCTACGTCGGGATTTAGGTTACTTCCAGCTCTACGTCGGGACGTGTGTTGGGCTCTACGTCGGGACGTGTGTTGGGCTCTACGTCGGGACGTGTGTTGGGCTCTACGTCGGGACGTGTGTTGGGCTCTACGTCGGGACGTGTGTTGGGCTCTACGTCGGGACGTGTGTTGGGCTCTACGTCGGGACGTGTGTTGGGCTCTACGTCGGGACGTGTGTTGGGCTCTACGTCGGGACGTGTGTTGGGCTCTACGTCGGGACGTGTGTTGGGCTCTACGTCGGGACGTGTGTTGGGCTCTACGTCGGGACGTGTGTTGGGCTCTACGTCGGGACGTGTGTTGGGCTCTACGTCGGGACGTGTGTTGGGCTCTACGTCGGGACGTGTGTTGGGCTCTACGTCGGGACGTGTGTTGGGCTCTACGTCGGGACGTGTGTTGGGCTCTACGTCGGGACGTGTGTTGGGCTCTACGTCGGGACGTGTGTTGGGCTCTACGTCGGGACGTGTGTTGGGCTCTACGTCGGGACGTGTGTTGGGCTCTACGTCGGGACGTGTGTTGGGCTCTACGTCGGGACGTGTGTTGGGCTCTACGTCGGGACGTGTGTTGGGCTCTACATCAGGATTTAGCTTACTTTCAGCTCTACGTCGGGACGTGCGTTGGGCTCTACGTCGGGACGTGCGTTGGGCTCTACGTCGGGACGTGCGTTGGGCTCTACGTCGGGACGTGCGTTGGGCTCTACGTCGGGACGTGCGTTGGGCTCTACGTCGGGACGTGCGTTGGGCTCTACGTCGGGACGTGCGTTGGGCTCTACGTCGGGACGTGCGTTGGGCTCTACGTCGGGACCTGCGTTGGGCTCTACGTCGGGACCTGCGTTGGGCTCTACGTCGGGACGTGTGTTGGGCTCTACATCAGGATTTAGCTTACTTTCAGCTCTACGTCGGGACGTGCGTTGGGCTCTACGTCGGGACGTGCGTTGGGCTCTACGTCGGGACGTGCGTTGGGCTCTACGTCGGGACGTGCGTTGGGCTCTACGTCGGGACGTGCGTTGGGCTCTACGTCGGGACGTGCGTTGGGCTCTACGTCGGGACGTGAGTTGGGCTCTACGTCGGGACCTGCGTTGGGCTCTACGTCGGGACGTGTGTTGGGCTCTGCGTCAGGATCTCGCTTACTTTCAGCTCTACATCGGAACGTGTGTTGGGCTCTGCGTCGGGACGTGTGTGGGGCTCTGCGTCGGGACGTGTGTGGGGCTCTGCGTCGGGACGTGTGTGGGGCTCTGCGTCGGGACGTGTGTGGGGCTCTGCGTCGGGACGTGTGTGGGGCTCTGCGTCGGGACGTGTGTGGGGCTCTGCGTCGGGACGTGTGTGGGGCTCTCCGTCGGGACGTGTGTGGGGCTCTGCGTCGGGACGTGTGTGGGGCTCTGCGTCGGGACGTGTGTGGGGCTCTACCTCAGGATTTAGCTTACTTTCAGGTCTACGTCGGGACGTGTGTTGGGCTCTACATCGGGACATGTGTTGGGCTCTACCTCAGGATTTAGCTTACTTTCAGCTCTACGTGGGGACGTGTGTTGGGCTCTACCTCAGGATTTAGCTTACTTTCCGCTCTGCGTCGGGACGTGTGTTGGGCTCTAGGTCGGGACGTGTGTTGGGCTCTAGGTCGGGACGTGAGTTGGGCTCTAGGTCGGGACGTGTGTTGGGCTCTAGGTCGGGACGTGTGTTGGGCTCTAGGTCGGGACGTGTGTTGGGCTCTAGGTCGGGACGTGTGTTGCGCTCTGCGTCGGGACGTGCGTTTGGCTCTACCTCAGGATTTAGCTTACTTTCAGCTCTACGTCGGGACGTGCGTTGGGCTCTACGTCGGGACGTGCGTTGGGCTCTACGTCGGGACGTGCGTTGGGCTCTACGTCGCGACCTGCGTTGGGCTCTACGTCGCGACCTGCGTTGGGCTCTACGTCGCGACCTGCGTTGGGCTCTACGTCGCGACCTGCGTTGGGCTCTACGTCGCGACCTGCGTTGGGCTCTACGTCGCGACCTGCGTTGGGCTCTACGTCGCGACCTGCGTTGGGCTCTACGTCGCGACCTGCGTTGGGCTCTTTGTCAGGATTTAGCTTACTTTCAGCTCTACGTCGGGACGTGTGTTGGGCTCTGCGTCGGGACGTGTGTTGGGCTCCGCGTCGGGACGTGTGTTGGGCTCTACGTCGGGACGTGTGTTGGGCTCTACGTCGGGACGTGTGTTGGGCTCTACGTCGGGACGTGTGTTGGGCTCTACGTCGGGACGTGTGTTGGGCTCTAGGTCGGGACGTGTGTTGGGCTCTACGTCGGGACGTGTGTTGGGCTCTAGGTCGGGACGTGTGTTGGGCTCTACGTCGGGACGTGTGTTGGGCTCTACGTCGGGACGTGTGTTGGGCTCTACGTCGGGACGTGTGTTGGGCTCTACGTCGGGACGTGTGTTGGGCTCTACGTCGGGACGTGTGTTGGGCTCTACGTCGGGACGTGTGTTGGGCTCTACGTCGGGACGTGTGTTGGGCTCTACGTCGGGACGTGCGTTGGGCTCTACGTCGGGACGTGTGTTGGGCTCTACGTCGGGACGTGCGTTGGGCTCTACCTCAGGATTTAGCTTACTTTCAGCTCTACGTCGGGACGTGCGTTGGGCTCTACGTCGGGACGTGCGTTGAGCTCTACGTCGGGACGTGCGTTGGGCTCTACGTCGGGACGTGCGTTGGGCTCTACGTCGGGACGTGCGTTGGGCTCTACGTCGGGACCTGCGTTGGGCTCTACGTCGGGACGTGTGTTGGGCTCTACGTCGGGACGTGCGTTGGGCTCTACGTCGGGACGTGCGTTGGGCTCTACGTCGGGACGTGCGTTGGGCTCTACCTCAGGATTTAGCTTACTTTCAGCTCTACGTCGGGACGTGCGTTGGGCTCTACGTCGGGACGTGCGTTGGGCTCTACGTCGGGACGTGCGTTGGGCTCTACGTCGGGACGTGCGTTGGGCTCTACGTCGGGACGTGCGTTGGGCTCTACGTCGGGACCTGCGTTGGGCTCTACGTCGGGACGTGCGTTGGGCTCTACGTCGGGACGTGTGTTGGGCTCTGCGTCAGGATCTAGCTTACTTTCAGCTCTGCGTCTGGACGTGTGTTGGGCTCTGCGTCGGGACGTGTGTTGGGCTCTGCGTCGGGACGTGTGTTGGGCTCTGCGTCGGGACGTGTGTGGGGCTCTGCGTCGGGACGTGTGTGGGGCTCTGCGTCGGGACGTGTGTGGGGCTCTGCGTCGGGACGTGTGTGGGGCTCTGCGTCGGGACGTGTGTGGGGCTCTACGTCGGGACGTGTGTTGCGCTCTGCGTCGGGACGTGCGTTGGGCTCTACCTCAGGATTTAGCTTACTTTCAGGTCTACGTCGGGACGTGTGTTGGGCTCTACAGCGGGACATGTGTTGGGCTCTACCTCAGGATTTAGCTTACTTTCAGCTCTACGTGGGGACGTGTGTTGGGCTCTACCTCAGGATTTAGCTTACTTTCCGCTCTGCGTCGGGACGTGTTTTGGGCTCTACCTCAGGATTTAGCTTACTTTCCGCTCTGAGTCGGGACGTGTTTTGGGCTCTACGTCGGGACGTGTGTTTGGCTCTGCGTCGGGACGTGTGTTTGGCTCCGCGTCGGGACGTGTGTTTGGCTCTGCGTCGGGACGTGTGTTGGGCTCTGCGTCGGGACGTGTGTTGGGCTCTGCGTCGGGACGTGTGTTGGGCTCTACCTCAGGATTTAGCTTACTTTCCGCTCTGCGTTTGGACGTGTGTTGGGCTCTACCTCAGGATTTAGCTTACTTTCTGCTCTACGTGGGGACGTGTGTTGGGCTCTCCCTCAGGATTTAGCTTACTTTCAGCTCTACGTCGGGACGTGTGTTGGGCTCTACGTCGGGATTTAGCTTACTTCCAGCTCTACGTCGGGACGTGTGTTGGACTCTACGTCGGGACGTGTGTTGGACTCTACGTCGGGACGTGTGTTGGACTCTACGTCGGGACGTGTGTTGGACTCTATGTCGGGACGTGTGTTGGGCTCTACCTCAGGATTTAGCTTACTTTCCGCTCTGCGTCGGGACGTGTGTTGGGCTCTACCTCAGGATTTAGCTTACTTTAAGCTCTACGTCGGGACGTGTGTTGGGCTCTACGTCGGGACGTGTGTTGGGCTCTACGTCGGGACGTGTGTTGGGCTCTACGTCGGGACGTGTGTTGGGCTCTACGTCGGGACGTGTGTTGGGCTCTACGTCGGGATTTAGCTTACTTCCAGCTCTACGTCGGGATTTAGCTTACTTTCAGCTCTACGTCGGGACGTGTGTTGGGCTCTGCGTCGGGACGTGTGTTGGGCTCTGCGTCGGGACGTGTGTTGGGCTCTGCGTCGGGACGTGTGTTGGGCTCTGCGTCGGGACGTGTGTTGGGCTCTGCGTCGGGACGTGTGTTGGGCTCTAGGTCGGGACGTGTGTTGGGCTCTAGGTCGGGACGTGTGTTGGGCTCTAGGTCGGGACGTGTGTTGGGCTCTAGGTCGGGACGTGTGTTGGGCTCTACCTCAGGATTTAGCTTACTTTCAGCTCTACGTGGGGACGTGTGTTGGGCTCTACCTCAGGATTTAGCTTACTTTCCGCTCTGCGTCGGGACGTGTGTTGGGCTCTAGGTCGGGACGTGTGTTGGGCTCTAGGTCGGGACGTGTGTTGGGCTCTAGGTCGGGACGTGTGTTGGGCTCTAGGTCGGGACGTGTGTTGGGCTCTAGGTCGGGACGTGTGTTGGGCTCTAGGTCGGGACGTGTGTTGGACTCTACCTCAGGATTTAGCTTACTTTCAGCTCTACGTGGGGACGTGTGTTGGGCTCTACCTCAGGATTTAGCTTACTTTCCGCTCTGCGTCGGGACGTGTGTTGGGCTCTACCTCAGGATTAAGCCTACTTTCCGCTCTGCGTCGGGACGTGTGTTGGGCTCTACGTCGGGACGTGTGTTGGGCTCTGCGTCGGGACGTGTGTTGGGCTCTACATCATGATTTAGCTTACTTTCAGCTCTACATCGGAACGTGTGTTGGGCTCTACGTCGGGACGTGTGTGGGGCTCTGCGTCGGGACGTGTGTGGGGCTCTGCGTCGGGACGTGTGTGGGGCTCTGCGTCGGGACGTGTGTGGGGCTCTGCGTCGGGACGTGTGTGGGGCTCTGCGTCGGGACGTGTGTGGGGCTCTGCGTCGGGACGTGTGTGGGGCTCTGCGTCGGGACGTGTGTGGGGCTCTGCGTCGGGACGTGTGTGGGGCTCTGCGTCGGGACGTGTGTTGGGCTCTACGTCGGGACGTGTGTTGGGCTCTACGTCGGGACGTGTGTTGGGCTCTACGTCGGGACGTGTGTTGGGCTCTACGTCGGGACGTGTGTTGGGCTCTACGTCGGGACGTGTGTTGGGCTCTACGTCGGGACGTGTGTTGGGCTCTACGTCGGGACGTGTGTTGGGCTCTACGTCGGGACGTGTGTTGGGCTCTACGTCGGGACGTGTGTTGGGCTCTACGTCGGGACGTGTGTTGGGCTCTACGTCGGGACGTGTGTTGGGCTCTACATCAGGATTTAGCTTACTTTCAGCTCTACGTCGGGACGTGCGTTGGGCTCTACGTCGGGACGTGCGTTGGGCTCTACGTCGGGACGTGAGTTGGGCTCTACGTCGGGACCTGCGTTGGGCTCTACGTCGGGACCTGCGTTGGGCTCTACGTCGGGACGTGTGTTGGGCTCTACGTCGGGACGTGTGTTGGGCTCTGCGTCAGGATCTAGCTTACTTTCAGCTCTACATCGGAACGTGTGTTTTTCTCTGCGTCGGGACGTGTGTTTGGCTCTGCGTCTGGACGTGTGTTTGGCTCTGCGTCGGGACGTGTGTTGGGCTCTGCGTCGGGACGTGTGTGGGACTCTGCGTCGGGACGTGTGTTGGGCTCTACGTCGGGACGTGTGTTGGGCTCTACATCAGGATTTAGCTTACTTTCAGCTCTACGTCGGGACGTGCGTTGGGCTCTACGTCGGGACGTGCGTTGGGCTCTACGTCGGGACGTGCGTTGGGCTCTACGTCGGGACGTGAGTTGGGCTCTACGTCGGGACCTGCGTTGGGCTCTACGTCGGGACCTGCGTTGGGCTCTACGTCGGGACGTGTGTTGGGCTCTACGTCGGGACGTGTGTTGGGCTCTGCGTCAGGATCTAGCTTACTTTCAGCTCTACATCGGAACGTGTGTTGGGCTCTACGTCGGGACGTGTGTTTGGCTCTGCGTCGGGACGTGTGTTTGGCTCTGCGTCGGGACGTGTGTTTGGCTCTGCGTCGGGACGTGTGTTGGGCTCTGCGTCGGGACGTGTGTGGGACTCTGCGTCGGGACGTGTGTGGGGCTCTGCGTCGGGACGTGTGTGGGGCTCTGCGTCGGGACGTGTGTGGGGCTCTGCGTCGGGACGTGTGTGGGGCTCTACGTCGGGACGTGTGTGGGGCTCTACGTCGGGACGTGTGTTGCGCTCTGCGTCGGGACGTGCGTTGGGCTCTACCTCAGGATTTAGCTTACTTTCAGGTCTACGTCGGGACGTGTGTTGGGCTCTACAGCGGGACATGTGTTGGGCTCTACCTCAGGATTTAGCTTACTTTCAGCTCTACGTGGGGACGTGTGTTGGGCTCTACCTCAGGATTTAGCTTACTTTCCGCTCTGCGTCGGGACGTGTTTTGGGCTCTACCTCAGGATTTAGCTTACTTTCCGCTCTGAGTCGGGACGTGTGTTGGGCTCTGCGTCGGGACGTGTGTTGGGCTCTGCGTCGGGACGTGTGTTGGGCTCTGCGTCGGGACGTGTGTTGGGCTCTGCGTCGGGACGTGTGTTTGGCTCTGCGTCGGGACGTGTGTTTGGCTCTGCGTCGGGACGTGTGTTTGGCTCTGCGTCGGGACGTGTGTTTGGCTCTGCGTCGGGACGTGTGTTGGGCTCTACCTCAGGATTAAGCCTACTTTCCGCTCTGCGTCGGGACGTGTGTTGGGCTCTACGTCGGGACGTGTGTTGGGCTCTGCGTCGGGACGTGTGTTGGGCTCTACATCATGATTTAGCTTACTTTCAGCTCTACATCGGAACGTGTGTTGGGCTCTACGTCGGGACGTGTGTGGGGCTCTGCGTCGGGACGTGTGTGGGGCTCTGCGTCGGGACGTGTGTGGGGCTCTGCGTCGGGACGTGTGTGGGGCTCTGCGTCGGGACGTGTGTGGGGCTCTGCGTCGGGACGTGTGTGGGGCTCTGCGTCGGGACGTGTGTGGGGCTCTGCGTCGGGACGTGTGTGGGGCTCTGCGTCGGGACGTGTGTGGGGCTCTGCGTCGGGACGTGTGTTGGGCTCTGCGTCGGGACGTGTGTTGGGCTCTACGTCGGGACGTGTGTTGGGCTCTACGTCGGGACGTGTGTTGGGCTCTAGGTCGGGACGTGTGTTGGGCTCTAGGTCGGGACGTGTGTTGGGCTCTACGTCGGGACGTGTGTTGGGCTCTACGTCGGGACGTGTGTTGGGCTCTACGTCGGGACGTGTGTTGGGCTCTACGTCGGGACGTGTGTTGGGCTCTACGTCGGGACGTGTGTTGGGCTCTACGTCGGGACGTGTGTTGGGCTCTACGTCGGGACGTGTGTTGGGCTCTACGTCGGGACGTGTGTTGGGCTCTACGTCGGGACGTGTGTTGGGCTCTACATCAGGATTTAGCTTACTTTCAGCTCTACGTCGGGACGTGCGTTGGGCTCTACGTCGGGACGTGCGTTGGGCTCTACGTCGGGACGTGAGTTGGGCTCTACGTCGGGACCTGCGTTGGGCTCTACGTCGGGACCTGCGTTGGGCTCTACGTCGGGACGTGTGTTGGGCTCTACGTCGGGACGTGTGTTGGGCTCTGCGTCAGGATCTAGCTTACTTTCAGCTCTACATCGGAACGTGTGTTTGGCTCTGCGTCGGGACGTGTGTTTGGCTCTGCGTCTGGACGTGTGTTTGGCTCTGCGTCGGGACGTGTGTTGGGCTCTGCGTCGGGACGTGTGTGGGACTCTGCGTCGGGACGTGTGTTGGGCTCTACGTCGGGACGTGTGTTGGGCTCTACATCAGGATTTAGCTTACTTTCAGCTCTACGTCGGGACGTGCGTTGGGCTCTACGTCGGGACGTGCGTTGGGCTCTACGTCGGGACGTGCGTTGGGCTCTACGTCGGGACGTGAGTTGGGCTCTACGTCGGGACCTGCGTTGGGCTCTACGTCGGGACCTGCGTTGGGCTCTACGTCGGGACGTGTGTTGGGCTCTACGTCGGGACGTGTGTTGGGCTCTGCGTCAGGATCTAGCTTACTTTCAGCTCTACATCGGAACGTGTGTTGGGCTCTACGTCGGGACGTGTGTTTGGCTCTGCGTCGGGACGTGTGTTTGGCTCTGCGTCGGGACGTGTGTTTGGCTCTGCGTCGGGACGTGTGTTGGGCTCTGCGTCGGGACGTGTGTGGGACTCTGCGTCGGGACGTGTGTGGGGCTCTGCGTCGGGACGTGTGTGGGGCTCTGCGTCGGGACGTGTGTGGGGCTCTGCGTCGGGACGTGTGTGGGGCTCTACGTCGGGACGTGTGTGGGGCTCTACGTCGGGACGTGTGTTGCGCTCTGCGTCGGGACGTGCGTTGGGCTCTACCTCAGGATTTAGCTTACTTTCAGGTCTACGTCGGGACGTGTGTTGGGCTCTACAGCGGGACATGTGTTGGGCTCTACCTCAGGATTTAGCTTACTTTCAGCTCTACGTGGGGACGTGTGTTGGGCTCTACCTCAGGATTTAGCTTACTTTCCGCTCTGCGTCGGGACGTGTTTTGGGCTCTACCTCAGGATTTAGCTTACTTTCCGCTCTGAGTCGGGACGTGTGTTGGGCTCTGCGTCGGGACGTGTGTTGGGCTCTGCGTCGGGACGTGTGTTGGGCTCTGCGTCGGGACGTGTGTTGGGCTCTGCGTCGGGACGTGTGTTTGGCTCTGCGTCGGGACGTGTGTTTGGCTCTGCGTCGGGACGTGTGTTTGGCTCTGCGTCGGGACGTGTGTTTGGCTCTGCGTCGGGACGTGTGTTTGGCTCTGCGTCGGGACGTGTGTTTGGCTCTGCGTCGGGACGTGTGTTGGGCTCTGCGTCGGGACGTGTGTTGGGCTCTACCTCAGGATTTAGCTTACTTTCCGCTCTGCGTTTGGACGTGTGTTGGGCTCTACCTCAGGATTTAGCTTACTTTCTGCTCTACGTGGGGACGTGTGTTGGGCTCTCCCTCAGGATTTAGCTTACTTTCAGCTCTACGTCGGGACGTGTGTTGGGCTCTACGTCGGGATTTAGCTTACTTCCAGCTCTACGTCGGGACGTGTGTTGGACTCTACGTCGGGACGTGTGTTGGACTCTATGTCGGGACGTGTGTTGGGCTCTACCTCAGGATTTAGCTTACTTTCCGCTCTGCGTCGGGACGTGTGTTGGGCTCTACCTCAGGATTTAGCTTACTTTCAGCTCTACGTCGGGACGTGTGTTGGGCTCTACGTCGGGACGTGTGTTGGGCTCTAGGTCGGGACGTGTGTTGGGCTCTAGGTCGGGACGTGTGTTGGGCTCTACGTCGGGACGTGTGTTGGGCTCTACGTCGGGACGTGTGTTGGGCTCTACGTCGGGACGTGTGTTGGGCTCTACGTCGGGACGTGTGTTGGGCTCTACGTCGGGACGTGTGTTGGGCTCTACGTCGGGACGTGTGTTGGGCTCTACGTCGGGACGTGTGTTGGGCTCTACGTCGGGACGTGTGTTGGGCTCTACGTCGGGACGTGTGTTGGGCTCTACGTCGGGATTTAGCTTACTTTCAGCTCTACGTCGGGACGTGTGTTGGGCTCTACGTCGGGATTTAGCTTACTTTCAGCTCTACGTCGGGACGTGTGTTGGGCTCTAGGTCGGGACGTGTGTTGGGCTCTGCGTCGGGACGTGTGTTGGGCTCTGCGTCGGGACGTGTGTTGGGCTCTACGTCGGGACGCGTGTTGGGCTCTAGGTCGGGACGTGTGTTGGCCTCTACGTCGGGACGCGTGTTGGGCTCTAGGTCGGGACGTGTGTTGGGCTCTACCTCAGGATTTAGCTTACTTTCAGCTCTACGTGGGGACGTGTGTTGGGCTCTACCTCAGGATTTAGCTTACTTTCCGCTCTGCGTCGGGACGTGTGTTGGGCTCTAGGTCGGGACGTGTGTTGGGCTCTAGGTCGGGACGTGTGTTGGGCTCTACGTCGGGACGTGTGTTGGGCTCTACGTCGGGACGTGTGTTGGGCTCTACGTCGGGACGTGTGTTGGGCTCTACGTCGGGACGTGTGTTGGGCTCTACGTCGGGACGTGTGTTGGGCTCTACGTCGGGACGTGTGTTGGGCTCTAGGTCGGGACGTGTGTTGGGCTCTACGTCGGGACGTGTGTTGGGCTCTACCTCAGGATTTAGCTTACTTTCAGCTCTACGTGGGGACGTGTGTTGGGCTCTACCTCAGGATTTAGCTTACTTTCCGCTCTGCGTCGGGACGTGTGTTGGGCTCTACCTCAGGATTAAGCCTACTTTCCGCTCTGCGTCGGGACGTGTGTTGGGCTCTACGTCGGGACGTGTGTTGGGCTCTGCGTCGGGACGTGTGTTGGGCTCTACATCATGATTTAGCTTACTTTCAGCTCTACATCGGAACGTGTGTTGGGCTCTACGTCGGGATGTGTGTTTGGCTCTGCGTCGGGACGTGTGTGGGGCTCTGCGTCGGGACGTGTGTGGGGCTCTGCGTCGGGACGTGTGTGGGGCTCTGCGTCGGGACGTGTGTGGGGCTCTGCGTCGGGACGTGTGTGGGGCTCTGCGTCGGGACGTGTGTGGGGCTCTGCGTCGGGACGTGTGTGGGGCTCTGCGTCGGGACGTGTGTGGGGCTCTGCGTCGGGACGTCTGTGGGGCTCTACGTCGGGACGTGTGTGGGGCTCTACGTCGGGACGTGTGTGGGGCTCTACGTCCGGACGTGTGTTGGGCTCTAGGTCGGGACGTGTGTTGGGCTCTAGGTCGGGACGTGTGTTGGGCTCTACGTCGGGACGTGTGTTGGGCTCTACGTCGGGACGTGTGTTGGGCTCTACGTCGGGACGTGTGTTGGGCTCTACGTCGGGACGTGTGTTGGGCTCTGCGTCGGGACGTGTGTTGGGCTCTGCGTCGGGACGTGTGTTGGGCTCTGCGTCGGGACGTGTGTTGGGCTCTGCGTCGGGACGTGTGTTGGGCTCTGCGTCGGGACGTGTGTTGGGCTCTGCGTCGGGACGTGTGTTGGGCTCTGCGTCGGGACGTGTGTTGGGCTCTGCGTCGGGACGTGTGTTGGGCTCTGCGTCGGGACGTGTGTTGGGCTCTGCGTCGGGACGTGTGTTGGGCTCTACGTCGGGACGTGTGTTGGGCTCTACCTCAGGATTTAGCTTAATTTCAGCTCTACGTGGGGACGTGTGTTGGGCTCTACCTCAGGATTTAGCTTACTTTCCGCTCTGCGTCGGGACGTGTGTTGGGCTCTACCTCAGGATTTAGCTTACTTTCCGCTCTGCGTCGGGACGTGTGTTGGGCTCTAGGTCGGGACGTGTGTTGGGCTCTAGGTCGGGACGTGTGTTGGGCTCTAGGTCGGGACGTGTGTTGGGCTCTAGGTCGGGACGTGTGTTGGGCTCTAGGTCGGGACGTGTGTTGGGCTCTAGGTCGGGACGTGTGTTGGGCTCTAGGTCGGGACGTGTGTTGGGTCTAGGTCGGGACGTGTGTTGGGCTCTAGGTCGGGACGTGTGTTGGGCTCTAGGTCGGGACGTGTGTTGGGCTCTACGTCGGGACGTGTGTTGGGCTCTAGGTCGGGACGTGTGTTGGGCTCTACGTCGGGACGTGTGTTGGGCTCTACGTCGGGACGTGTGTTGGGCTCTACGTCGGGATTTAGCTTACTTCCAGCTCTAAGTCGGGACGTGTGTTGGGCTCTGCGTCGGGACGTGTGTTGGGCTCTGCGTCGGGACGTGTGTTGGGCTCTGCGTCGGGACGTGTGTTGGGCTCTGCGTCGGGACGTGTGTTGGGCTCTGCGTCGGGACGTGTGTTGGGCTCTGCGTCGGGACGTGTGTTGGGCTCTGCGTCGGGACGTGTGTTGGGCTCTGCGTCGGGACGTGTGTTGGGCTCTGCGTCGGGACGTGTGTTGGGCTCTACCTCAGGGTTTAGCTTACTTTCAGCTCTACGTGGGGACGTGTGTTGGGCTCTACCTCAGGATTTAGCTTACTTTCCGCTCTGCATCGGGACGTGTGTTGGGCTCTACCTCAGGATTAAGCCTACTTTCCGCTCTGCGTCGGGACGTGTGTTGGGCTCTACGTCGGGACGTGTGTTGGGCTCTACGTCGGGACGTGTGTTGGGCTCTGCGTCGGGACGTGTGTGGGGCTCTGCGTCGGGACGTGTGTTGGGCTCTGCGTCGGGACGTGTGTTGGGCTCTACATCATGATTTAGCTTACTTTCAGCTCTACATCGGAACGTGTGTTGGGCTCTACGTCGGGACGTGTGTTTGGCTCTGCGTCGGGACGTGTGTGGGGCTCTGCGTCGGGACGTGTGTGGGGCTCTGCGTCGGGACGTGTGTGGGGCTCTGCGTCGGGACGTGTGTTGGGCTCTACGTCGGGACGTGTGTGGGGCTCTACGTCGGGACGTGTGTTGGGCTCTACGTCGGGACGTGTGTTGGGCTCTACGTCGGGACGTGTGTTGGGCTCTACGTCGGGACGTGTGTTGGGCTCTACGTCGGGACTTAGCTTACTTCCGGCTCTACGTCGGGATTTAGCTTACTTCCGGCTCTACGTCGGGATTTAGCTTACTTCCGGCTCTACGTCCGGATTTAGCTTACTTCCGGCTCTACGTCGGGATTTAGCTTACTTCCGGCTCTACGTCGGGATTTAGCTTACTTCCGGCTCTACGTCGGGATTTAGCTTACTTCCGGCACTACGTCGGGATTTAGCTTACTTCCGGCTCTACGTCGGGATTTAGCTTACTTCCGGCTCTACGTCGGGATTTAGCTTACTTCCGGCTCTACGTCGGGATTTAGCTTACTTCCGGCTCTACGTCGGGACGTGTGTTGGGCTCTACGTCGGGACGTGTGTTGGGCTCTGCGTCGGGACGTGTGTTGGGCTCTGCGTCGGGACGTGTGTTGGGCTCTGCGTCGGGACGTGTGTTGGGCTCTGCGTCGGGACGTGTGTGGGGCTCTGCGTCGGGACGTGTGTGGGGCTCTGCGTCGGGACGTGTGTGGGGCTCTACGTCGGGACGTGTGTGGGGCTCTGCGTCGGGACGTGTGTGGGGCTCTACGTCGGGACGTGTGTGGGGCTCTACGTCGGGACGTGTGTGGGGCTCTACGTCGGGACGTGTGTGGGGCTCTACGTCGGGACGTGTGTGGGGCTCTACGTCGGGACGTGTGTGGGGCTCTACGTCGGGACGTGTGTGGGGCTCTACGTCGGGACGTGTGTGGGGCTCTACCTCAGGATTTAGCTTACTTTCCGCTCTGCGTCGGGACGTGTTTTGGGCTCTACCTCAGGATTTAGCTTACTTTCCGCTCTGCGTCGGGACGTGTGTTGGGCTCTACGTCGGGACGTGTGTTGGGCTCTGCGTCGGGACGTGTGTTGGGCTCTACATCAGGATTTAGCTTACTTTCAGCTCTACGTCGGGACGTGTGTTGGGCTCTACGTCGGGACGTGTGTTTGGCTCTGCCTCGGGACGTGTGTTTGGCTCTGCGTCGGGACGTGTGTTGGGCTCTGCCTCGGGACGTGTGTTTGGCTCTGCATCGGGACGTGTGTTGGGCTCTACATCGGGACGTGTGTTGGGCTCTACCTCAGGATTTAGCTTACTTTCAGCTCTACGTGGGGACGTGTGTTGGGCTCTACGTGGGGACGTGTGTTGGGCTCTACGTCGGGACGTGTGTTGGGCTCTACGTCGGGACGTGTGTTGGGCTCTACGTCGGGACGTGTGTTGGGCTCTACGTCGGGACGTGTGTTGGGCTCTGCGTCGGGACGTGTGTTGGGCTCTGCGTCGGGATTTAGCTTACTTCCGGCTCTACGTCGGGATTTAGCTTACTTCCGGCTCTACGTCGGGATTTAGCTTACTTCCGGCTCTACGTCGGGATTTAGCTTACTTCCGGCTCTACGTCGGGATTTAGCTTACTTCCGGCTCTACGTCGGGATTTAGCTTACTTCCGGCTCTACGTCGGGATTTAGCTTACTTCCGGCTCTACGTCGGGACGTGTGTTGGGCTCTACGTCGGGACGTGTGTTGGGCTCTACGTCGGGACGTGTGTTGGGCTCTGCGTCGGGACGTGTGTTGGGCTCTGCGTCGGGACGTGTGTTGGGCTCTACGTCGGGATTTAGCTTACTTCCGGCTCTACGTCGGGATTTAGCTTACTTCCGGCTCTACGTCGGGATTTAGCTTACTTCCGGCTCTACGTCGGGACGTGTGTTGGGCTCTACGTCGGGACGTGTGTTGGGCTCTACGTCGGGACGTGTGTTGGGCTCTACGTCGGGACGTGTGTTGGGCTCTACGTCGGGACGTGTGTGGGGCTCTACGTCGGGACGTGTGTTGGGCTCTAGGTCGGGACGTGTGTTGGGCTCTAGGTCGGGACGTGTGTTGGGCTCTAGGTCGGGACGTGTGTTGCGCTCTGCGTCGGGACGTGCGTTGGGCTCTACCTCAAAATTTAGCTTACTTTCAGCTCTACGTCGGGACGTGCGTTGGGCTCTACGTCGGGACGTGCGTTGGGCTCTACGTCGGGACGTGCGTTGGGCTCTACGTCGGGACGTGCGTTGGGCTCTACGTCGGGACGTGCGTTGGGCTCTACGTCGGGACGTGCGTTGGGCTCTACGTCGGGACGTGCGTTGGGCTCTACGTCGGGACGTGCGTTGGGCTCTACCTCAGGATTTAGCTTACTTTCCGCTCTGCGTCGGGACGTGTTTTGGGCTCTACCTCAGGATTTAGCTTACTTTCCGATCTGAGTCGGGACGTGTGTTGGGCTCTACGTCGGGACGTGTGTTGGGCTCTGCGTCGGGACGTGTGTTGGGCTCTACATCAGGATTTAGCTTACTTTCAGCTCTACGTCGGGACGTGTGTTGGGCTCTACGTCGGGACGTGTGTTTGGCTCTGCCTCGGGACGTGTGTTTGGCTCTGCGTCGGGACTTGTGTTGGGCTCTGCCTCGGGACGTGTGTTCGGCTCTGCGTCGGGACGTGTGTTGGGCTCTACATCGGGACGTGTGTTGGGCTCTACCTCAGGATTTAGCTTACTTTCAGCTCTACGTGGGGACGTGTGTTGGGCTCTACGTGGGGACGTGTGTTGGGCTCTACGTGGGGACGTGTGTTGGGCTCTACGTCGGGACGTGTGTTGGGCTCTACGTCGGGACGTGTGTTGGGCTCTGCGTCGGGACGTGTGTTGGGCTCTGCGTCGGGACGTGTGTTGGGCTCTGCGTCGGGACGTGTGTTGGGCTCTGCGTCGGGATTTAGCTTACTTCCGGCTCTACGTCGGAATTTAGCTTACTTCCGGCTCTACGTCGGGATTTAGCTTACTTCCGGCTCTACGTCGGGATTTAGCTTACTTCCGGCTCTACGTCGGGATTTAGCTTACTTCCGGCTCTACGTCCGGATTTAGCTTACTTCCGGCTCTACGTCGGGATTTAGCTTACTTCCGGCTCTACGTCGGGACGTGTGTTGGGCTCTACGTCGGGACGTGTGTTGGGCTCTACGTCGGGACGTGTGTTGGGCTCTGCGTCGGGACGTGTGTTGGGCTCTACGTCGGGATTTAGCTTACTTCCGGCTCTACGTCGGGATTTAGCTTACTTCCGGCTCTACGTCGGGATTTAGCTTACTTCCGGCTCTACGTCGGGATTTAGCTTACTTCCGGCTCTACGTCGGGACGTGTGTTGGGCTCTACGTCGGGACGTGTGTTGGGCTCTACGTCGGGACGTGTGTTGGGCTCTACGTCGGGACGTGTGTTGGGCTCTACGTCGGGACGTGTGTTGGGCTCTACGTCGGGACGTGTGTGGGGCTCTACGTCGGGACGTGTGTGGGGCTCTACGTCGGGACGTGTGTGGGGCTCTACGTCGGGACGTGTGTGGGGCTCTGCGTCGGGACGTGTGTTGGGCTCTACGTCGGGATTTAGCTTACTTCCGGCTCTACGTCGGGATTTAGCTTACTTCCGGCTCTACGTCGGGATTTAGCTTACTTCCGGCTCTACGTCGGGATTTAGCTTACTTCCGGCTCTACGTCGGGATTTAGCTTACTTCCGGCTCTACGTCGGGATTTAGCTTACTTCCGGCTCTACGTCGGGATTTAGCTTACTTCCGGCTCTACGTCGGGATTTAGCTTACTTCCGGCTCTACGTCGGGATTTAGCTTACTTCCGGCTCTACGTCGGGATTTAGCTTACTTCCGGCTCTACGTCGGGATTTAGCTTACTTCCGGCTCTACGTCGGGATTTAGCTTACTTCCGGCTCTACGTCGGGATTTAGCTTACTTCCGGCTCTACGTCGGGATTTAGCTTACTTCCGGCTCTACGTCGGGATTTAGCTTACTTCCGGCTCTACGTCGGGATTTAGCTTACTTTCGGCTCTACGTCGGGATTTTGCTTACTTCCGGCTCTACGTCGGGACGTGTGTGGGGCTCTACGTCGGGACGTGTGTGGGGCTCTACGTCGGGACGTGTGTGGGGCTCTACGTCGGGACGTGTGTGGGGCTCTACGTCGGGACGTGTGTGGGGCTCTACGTCGGGACGTGTGTGGGGCTCTACGTCGGGACGTGTGTGGGGCTCTACGTCGGGACGTGTGTGGGGCTCTACGTCGGGACGTGTGTGGGGCTCTACGTCGGGACGTGTGTGGGGCTCTACGTCGGGACGTGTGTGGGGCTCTACGTCGGGACGTGTGTGGGGCTCTACGTCGGGACGTGTGTGGGGCTCTACGTCGGGACGTGTGTGGGGCTCTACGTCGGGACGTGTGTGGGGCTCTACGTCAGGATTTAGCTTACTTTCAGGTCTACGTCGGGACTTGTGTTGGGCTCTACCTCAGGATTTAGCTTACTTTCAGCTCTACGTGGGGACGTGTGTTGGGCTCTACCTCTGGATTTAGCTTACTTTCCGCTCTGCGTCGGGACGTGTGTTGGGCTCTACCTCAGGATTTAGCCTACTTTCCGCTCTGCGTCGGGACGTGTGTTGGACTCTACGTCGGGACGTGTGTTGGGCTCTGCGTCGGGACGTGTGTTGGGCTCTACATCATGATTTAGCTTACTTTCAGCTCTACATCGGAACGTGTGTTGGGCTCTACGTCGGGACGTGTGTTTGGCTCTGCGTCGGGACGTGTGTTGGGCTCTGCGTCGGGACGTGTGTTGGGCTCTGCGTCGGGACGTGTGTTGGGCTCTGCGTCGGGACGTGTGTTGGGCTCTGCGTCGGGACGTGTGTTGGGCTCTGCGTCGGGACGTGTGTGGGGCTCTGCGTCGGGACGTGTGTGGGGCTCTGCGTCGGGACGTGTGTGGGGCTCTGCGTCGGGACGTGTGTGGGGCTCTGCGTCGGGACGTGTGTGGGGCTCTACGTCGGGACGTGTGTGGGGCTCTGCGTCGGGACGTGTGTTGCGCTCTGCGTCGGGACGTGTGTTGCGCTCTGCGTCGGGACGTGCGTTGGGCTCTACCTCAGGATTTAGCTTACTTTCAGGTCTACGTCGCGACGTGTGTTGGGCTCTACATCGGGACGTGTGTTGGGCTCTACCTCAGGATTTAGCTTACTTTCCGCTCTGCGTCGGGACCTGTTTTGGGCTCTACCTCAGGATTTAGCTTACTTTCCGCTCTGCGTCGGGACGTGTGTTGGGCTCTACGTCGGGACGTGTGTTGGGCTCTGCGTCGGGACGTGTGTTGGGCACTACATCAGGATTTAGCTTACTTTCAGCTCTACGTCGGGACGTATGTTGGGCTCTACGTCGGGACGTGTGTTTGGCTCTGCCTCGGGACGTGTGTTTGGCTCTGCGTCGGGACGTGTGTTGGGCTCTGCCTCGGGACGTGTGTTTGACTCTGCGTCGGGACGTGTGTTGGGCTCTACATCGGGACGTGTGTTGGGCTCTACCTCAGGATTTAGCTTACTTTCAGCTCTACGTGGGGACGTGTGTTGGGCTCTACCTCAGGATTTAGCTTACTTTCAGCTCTACGTGGGGACGTGTGTTGGGCTGGACCTCAGGATTTAGCTTACTTTCAGCTCTAGGTCGGGACGTGTGTTGGGCTCTACGTCGGGACGTGTGTGGGGCTCTACGTCGGGACGTGTGTGGGGCTCTACGTCGGGACGTGTGTTGGGCTCTACCTCAGGATTTAGCTTACTTTCCGCTCTGCGTCGGGACGTGTTTTGGGCTCTACCTCAGGATTTAGCTTACTTTCCGCTCTGAGTCGGGACGTGTGTTGGGCTCTACGTCGGGACGTGTGTTGGGCTCTACGTCGGGACGTGTGTTTGGCTCTGCCTCGGGACGTGTGTTTGGCTCTGCGTCGGGACGTGTGTTGGGCTCTGCCTCGGGACGTGTGTTTGGCTCTGCGTCGGGACGTGTGTTGGGCTCTACATCGGGACGTGTGTTGGGCTCTACCTCAGGATTTAGCTTACTTTCAGCTCTACGTGGGGACGTGTGTTGGGCTCTACGTGGGGACGTGTGTTGGGCTCTACGTGGGGACGTGTGTTGGGCTCTACGTGGGGACGTGTGTTGGGCTCTACGTCGGGACGTGTGTTGGGCTCTACGTCGGGACGTGTGTTGGGCTCTGCGTCGGGACGTGTGTTGGGCTCTGCGTCGGGACGTGTGTTGGGATCTGCGTCGGGATTTAGCTTACTTCCGGCTCTACGTCGGGATTTAGCTTACTTCCGGCTCTACGTCGGGATTTAGCTTACTTCCGGCTCTACGTCGGGATTTAGCTTACTTCCGGCTCTACGTCGGGATTTAGCTTACTTCCGGCTCTACGTCGGGATTTAGCTTACTTCCGGCTCTACGTCGGGATTTAGCTTACTTCCGGCTCTACGTCGGGATTTAGCTTACTTCCGGCTCTACGTCGGGACGTGTGTTGGGCTCTACGTCGGGACGTGTGTTGGGCTCTACGTCGGGACGTGTGTTGGGCTCTGCGTCGGGACGTGTGTTGGGCTCTACGTCGGGATTTAGCTTACTTCCGGCTCTACGTCGGGATTTAGCTTACTTCCGGCTCTACGTCGGGATTTAGCTTACTTCCGGCTCTACGTCGGGATTTAGCTTACTTCCGGCTCTACGTCGGGACGTGTGTTGGGCTCTACGTCGGGACGTGTGTTGGGCTCTACGTCGGGACGTGTGTTGGGCTCTACGTCGGGACGTGTGTTGGGCTCTACGTCGGGACGTGTGTGGGGCTCTACGTCGGGACGTGTGTGGGGCTCTACGTCGGGACGTGTGTTGGGCTCTGCGTCGGGACGTGTGTTGGGCTCTACGTCGGGATTTAGCTTACTTCCGGCTCTACGTCGGGATTTAGCTTACTTCCGGCTCTACGTCGGGATTTAGCTTACTTCCGGCTCTACGTCGGGATTTAGCTTACTTCCGGCTCTACGTCGGGATTTAGCTTACTTCCGGCTCTACGTCGGGATTTAGCTTACTTCCGGCTCTACGTCGGGACGTGTGTGGGGCTCTACGTCGGGACGTGTGTGGGGCTCTACGTCGGGACGTGTGTGGGGCTCTACGTCGGGACGTGTGTGGGGCTCTACGTCGGGACGTGTGTGGGGCTCTACGTCGGGACGTGTGTGGGGCTCTACGTCGGGACGTGTGTGGGGCTCTACGTCGGGACGTGTGTGGGGCTCTACGTCGGGACGTGTGTGGGGCTCTACGTCGGGACGTGTGTGGGGCTCTACGTCAGGATTTAGCTTACTTTCAGGTCTACGTCGGGACGTGTGTTGGGCTCTACCTCAGGATTTAGCTTACTTTCAGCTCTACGTGGGGACGTGTGTTGGGCTCTACCTCTGGATTTAGCTTACTTTCCGCTCTGCGTCGGGACGTGTGTTGGGGTCTACCTCAGGATTTAGCCTACTTTCCGCTCTGCGTCGGGACGTGTGTTGGACTCTACGTCGGGACGTGTGTTGGGCTCTGCGTCGGGACGTGTGTTGGGCTCTACATCATGATTTAGCTTACTTTCAGCTCTACATCGGAACGTGTGTTGGGCTCTACGTCGGGACGTGTGTTGGGCTCTGCGTCGGGACGTGTGTTGGGCTCTGCGTCGGGACGTGTGTTGGGCTCTGCGTCGGGACGTGTGTGGGGCTCTGCGTCGGGACGTGTGTGGGGCTCTGCGTCGGGACGTCTGTGGGGCTCTGCGTCGGGACGTCTGTGGGGCTCTGCGTCGGGACGTCTGTGGGGGTCTGCGTCGGGACGTGTGTGGGGCTCTGCGTCGGGACGTGTGTGGGGCTCTGCGTCGGGACGTGTGTGGGGCTCTACGTCGGGACGTGTGTGGGGCTCTACGTCGGGACGTGTGTTGCGCTCTGCGTCGGGACGTGCGTTGGGCTCTACCTCAGGATTTAGCTTACTTTCAGGTCTACGTCGCGACGTGTGTTGGGCTCTACATCGGGACGTGTGTTGGGCTCTACCTCAGGATTTAGCTTACTTTCCGCTCTGCGTCGGGACCTGTTTTGGGCTCTACCTCAGGATTTAGCTTACTTTACGCTCTGCGTCGGGACGTGTGTTGGGCTCTACGTCGGGACGTGTGTTGGGCTCTACGTCGGGACGTGTGTTGGGCTCTGCGTCGGGACGTGTGTTGGGCACTACATCAGGATTTAGCTTACTTTCAGCTCTACGTCGGGACGTATGTTGGGCTCTACGTCGGGACGTGTGTTTGGCTCTGCCTCGGGACGTGTGTTTGGCTCTGCGTCGGGAAGTGTGTTGGGCTCTGCCTAGGGACGTGTGTTGGGCTCTGCCTAGGGACGTGTGTTTGACTCTGCGTCGGGACGTGTGTTGGGCTCTACATCGGGACGTGTGTTGGGCTCTACCTCAGGATTTAGCTTACTTTCAGCTCTACGTGGGGACGTGTGTTGGGCTCTACCTCAGGATTTAGCTTACTTTCAGCTCTACGTGGGGACGTGTGTTGGGCTGGACCTCAGGATTTAGCTTACTTTCAGCTCTAGGTCGGGACGTGTGTTGGGCTCTACGTCGGGACGTGTGTGGGGCTCTACGTCGGGACGTGTGTGGGGCTCTACGTCGGGACGTGTGTGGGGCTCTACGTCGGGACGTGTGTTGGGCTCTACCTCAGGATTTAGCTTACTTTCCGCTCTGCGTCGGGACGTGTTTTGGGCTCTACCTCAGGATTTAGCTTACTTTCCGCTGTGAGTCGGGACGTGTGTTGGGCTCTACGTCGGGACGTGTGTTGGGCTCTGCGTCGGGACGTGTGTTGGGCTCTACCTCAGGATTTAGCTTACTTTCAGCTCTACGTCGGGACGTGTGTTGGGCTCTACGTCGGGACGTGTGTTTGGCTCTGCGTCGGGACGTGTGTTTGGCTCTGCGTCGGGACGTGTGTTGGGCTCTGCCTCGGGACGTGTGTTTGGCTCTGCGTCGGGACGTGTGTTTGGCTCTGCGTCGGGACGTGTGTTGGGCTCTACATCGGGACGTGTGTTGGGCTCTACGTGGGGACGTGTGTTGGGCTCTACGTGGGGACGTGTGTTGGGCTCTACGTCGGCACGTGTGTTGGGCTCTACGTCGGGACGTGTGTTGGGCTCTACGTCGGGACGTGTGTTGGGCTCTACGTCGGGACGTGTGTTGGGCTCTACGTCGGGACGTGTGTTGGGCTCTATGTCGGGACATGTGTTGGGCTCTGCGTCGGGACGTGTGTTGGGCTCTACGTCGGGATTTAGCTTACTTCCGGCTCTACGTCGGGATTTAGCTTACTTCCGGCTCTACGTCGGGATTTAGCTTACTTCCGGCTCTACGTCGGGACGTGTGTTGGGCTCTACGTCGGGACGTGTGTTGGGCTCTACGTCGGGACGTGTGTTGGGCTCTACGTCGGGACGTGTGTGGGGCTCTACGTCGGGACGTGTGTGGGGCTCTACGTCGGGACGTGTGTTGGGCTCTGCGTCGGGACGTGTGTTGGGCTCTACGTCGGGATTTAGCTTACTTCCGGCTCTACGTCGGGATTTAGCTTACTTCCGGCTCTACGTCGGGATTTAGCTTACTTCCGGCTCTACGTCGGGATTTAGCTTACTTCCGGCTCTACGTCGGGATTTAGCTTACTTCCGGCTCTACGTCGGGATTTAGCTTACTTCCGGCTCTACGTCGGGATTTAGCTTACTTCCGGCTCTACGTCGGGATTTAGCTTACTTCCGGCTCTACGTCGGGACGTGTGTGGGGCTCTACGTCGGGACGTGTGTGGGGCTCTACGTCGGGACGTGTGTGGGGCTCTACGTCGGGACGTGTGTGGGGCTCTACGTCGGGACGTGTGTGGGGCTCTACGTCGGGACGTGTGTGGGGCTCTACGTCGGGACGTGTGTGGGGCTCTACGTCGGGACGTGTGTGGGGCTCTACGTCGGGACGTGTGTGGGGCTCTACGTCGGGACGTGTGTGGGGCTCTACGTCGGGACGTGTGTGGGGCTCTACGTCGGGACGTGTGTTGGGCTCTACGTCAGGATTTAGCTTACTTTCAGCTCTACGTCGGGACGTGTGTTGGGCTCTACCTCAGGATTTAGCTTACTTTCAGCTCTACGTGGGGACGTGTGTTGGGCTCTACCTCTGGATTTAGCTTACTTTCCGCTCTGCGTCGGGACGTGTGTTGGGCTCTACCTCAGGATTTAGCCTACTTTCCGCTCTGCGTCGGGACGTGTGTTGGACTCTACGTCGGGACGTGTGTGGGGCTCTGCGTCGGGACGTGTGTGGGGCTCTACGTCGGGACGTGTGTTGCGCTCTGCGTCGGGACGTGCGTTGGGCTCTACCTCAGGATTTAGCTTACTTTCAGGTCTACGTCGCGACGTGTGTTGGGCTCTACATCGGGACGTGTGTTGGGCTCTACCTCAGGATTTAGCTTACTTTCCGCTCTGCGTCGGGACCTGTTTTGGGCTCTATCTCAGGATTTAGCTTACTTTCCGCTCTGCGTCGGGACGTGTGTTGGGCTCTACGTCGGGACGTGTGTTGGGCTCTGCGTCGGGACGTGTGTTGGGCACTACATCAGGATTTAGCTTACTTTCAGCTCTACGTCGGGACGTATGTTGGGCTCTACGTCGGGACGTGTGTTTGGCTCTGCGTCGGGACGTGTGTTTGGCTCTGCGTCGGGACGTGTGTTTGGCTCTGCGTCGGGACGTGTGTTTGGCTCTGCGTCGGGACGTGTGTTGGGCTCTGCCTCGGGACGTGTTTTTGACTCTGCGTCGGGACGTGTGTTGGGCTCTACATCGGGACGTGTGTTGGGCTCTACCTCAGGATTTAGCTTACTTTCAGCTCTACGTGGGGACGTGTGTTGGGCTCTACCTCAGGATTTAGCTTACTTTCAGCTCTACGTGGGGACGTGTGTTGGGCTGGACCTCAGGATTTAGCTTACTTTCAGCTCTAGGTCGGGACGTGTGTTGGGCTCTACGTCGGGACGTGTGTTGGGCTCTACGTCGGGACGTGTGTTGGGCTCTACGTCGGGACGTGTGTTGGGCTCTACGTCGGGACGTGTGTTGGGCTCTACGTCGGGACGTGTGTTGGGCTCTACGTCGGGACGTGTGTTGGGCTCTACGTCGGGACGTGTGTTGGGCTCTACGTCGGGACGTGTGTTGGGCTCTACGTCGGGACGTGTGTTGGGCTCTACGTCGGGACGTGTGTTGGGCTCTACGTCGGGACGTGTGTTGGGCTCTACGTCGGGACGTGTGTTGGGCTCTACGTCGGGACGTGTGTTGGGCTCTACGTCGGGACGTGTGTTGGGCTCTACGTCGGGACGTGTGTTGGGCTCTACATCATGATTTAGCTTACTTTCAGCTCTACATCGGAACGTGCGTGGGGCTCTACGTCGGGACGTGCGTGGGGCTCTGCGTCGGGACGTGCGTGGGGCTCTGCGTCGGGACGTGCGTGGGGCTCTGCGTCGGGACGTGCGTGGGGCTCTGCGTCGGGACGTGCGTGGGGCTCTGCGTCGGGACGTGCGTGGGGCTCTGCGTCGGGACGTGTGTTGGGCTCTACCTCAGGATTTAGCCTACTTTCCGCTCTGCGTCGGGACGTGTGTTGGACTCTACGTCGGGACGTGTGTTGGGCTCTGCGTCGGAACGTGTGTTGGGCTCTACATCATGATTTAGCTTACTTTCAGCTCTACATCGGAACGTGTGTTGGGCTCTACGTCGGGACGTGTGTTTGGCTCTGCGTCGGGACGTGTGTTGGGCTCTGCGTCGGGACGTGTGTTGGGCTCTGCGTCGGGACGTGTGTTGGGCTCTGCGTCGGGACGTGTGTTGGGCTCTGCGTCGGGACGTGTGTGGGGCTCTGCGTCGGGACGTGTGTGGGGCTCTGCGTCGGGACGTGTGTGGGGCTCTGCGTCGGGACGTGTGTGGGGCTCTGCGTCGGGACGTGTGTGGGGCTCTGCGTCGGGACGTGTGTGGGGCTCTGCGTCGGGACGTGTGTGGGGCTCTACGTCGGGACGTGTGTGGGGCTCTACGTCGGGACGTGTGTTGCGCTCTGCGTCGGGACGTGCGTTGGGCTCTACCTCAGGATTTAGCTTACTTTCAGGTCTACGTCGCGACGTGTGTTGGGCTCTACATCGGGACGTGTGTTGGGCTCTACCTCAGGATTTAGCTTACTTTCCGCTCTGCGTCGGGACCTGTTTTGGGCTCTACTTCAGGATTTAGCTTACTTTCCGCTCTGCGTCGGGACGTGTGTTGGGCTCTACGTCGGGACGTGTGTTGGGCTCTGCGTCGGGACGTGTGTTGGGCACTACATCAGGATTTAGCTTACTTTCAGCTCTACGTCGGGACGTATGTTGGGCTCTACGTCGGGACGTGTGTTTGGCTCTGCCTCGGGACGTGTGTTTGACTCTGCGTCGGGACGTGTGTTGGGCTCTACATCGGGACGTGTGTTGGGCTCTACCTCAGGATTTAGCTTACTTTCAGCTCTACGTGGGGACGTGTGTTGGGCTCTACCTCAGGATTTAGCTTACTTTCAGCTCTACGTGGGGACGTGTGTTGGGCTGGACCTCAGGATTTAGCTTACTTTCAGCTCTAGGTCGGGACGTGTGTTGGGCTCTAGGTCGGGACGTGTGTTGGGCTCTAGGTCGGGACGTGTGTTGGGCTCTAGGTCGGGACGTGTGTTGGGCTCTACGTCGGGACGTGTGTTGGGCTCTACGTCGGGACGTGTGTTGGGCTCTACGTCGGGACGTGTGTTGGGCTCTACGTCGGGACGTGTGTTGGGCTCTACGTCGGGACGTGTGTTGGGCTCTACGTCGGGACGTGTGTTGGGCTCTACGTCGGGACGTGTGTTGGGCTCTACGTCGGGACGTGTGTTGGGCTCTACGTCGGGACGTGTGTTGGGCTCTACGTCGGGACGTGTGTTGGGCTCTACGTCGGGACGTGTGTTGGGCTCTACGTCGGGACGTGTGTTGGGCTCTACGTCGGGACGTGTGTTGGGCTCTACATCATGATTTAGCTTACTTTCAGCTCTACATCGGAACGTGCGTGGGGCTCTGCGTCGGGACGTGCGTGGGGCTCTGCGTCGGGACGTGCGTGGGGCTCTGCGTCGGGACGTGCGTGGGGCTCTGCGTCGGGACGTGCGTGGGGCTCTGCGTCGGGACGTGCGTGGGGCTCTGCGTCGGGACGTGCGTGGGGCTCTGCGTCGGGACGTGCGTGGGGCTCTGCGTCGGGACGTGCGTGGGGCTCTGCGTCGGGACGTGCGTGGGGCTCTGCGTCGGGACGTGCGTGGGGCTCTGCGTCGGGACGTGCGTGGGGCTCTGCGTCGGGACGTGCGTGGGGCTCTGCGTCGGGACGTGCGTGGGGCTCTGCGTCGGGACGTGCGTGGGGCTCTGCGTCGGGACGTGCGTTGGGCTCTGCGTCGGGACGTGTGTTGGGCTCTGCGTCGGGACGTGTGTTGGGCTCTACATCATGATTTAGCTTACTTTCAGCTCTACATCGGAACGTGTGTTTGGCTCTGCGTCGGGACGTGTGTGGGGCTCTGCGTCGGGACGTGTGTGGGGCTCTGCGTCGGGACGTGTGTGGGGCTCTGCGTCGGGACGTGTGTGGGGCTCTGCGTCGGGACGTGTGTGGGGCTCTGCGTCGGGACGTGTGTGGGGCTCTGCGTCGGGACGTGTGTGGGGCTCTGCGTCGGGACGTGTGTGGGGCTCTGCGTCGGGACGTGTGTGGGGCTCTGCGTCGGGACGTGTGTGGGGCTCTGCGTCGGGACGTGTGTGGGGCTCTGCGTCGGGACGTGTGTTGGGCTCTGCGTCGGGACGTGTGTTGGGCTCTACATCAGGATTTAGCTTACTTTCAGCTCTACGTCGGGACGTGTGTTGGGCTCTACGTCGGGACGTGTGTTTGGCTCTGCCTCGGGACGTGTGTTGGGCTCTGCGTCGGGACGTGTGTTTGGCTCTGCGTCGGGACGTGTGTTTGGCTCTGCGTCGGGACGTGTGTTTGGCTCTGCGTCGGGACGTGTGTTTGGCTCTGCGTCGGGACGTGTGTTGGGCTCTACATCGGGACGTGTGTTGGGCTCTACCTCAGGATTTAGCTTACTTTCAGCTCTACGTGGGGACGTGTGTTGGGCTCTACCTCAGGATTTAGCTTACTTTCAGCTCTACGTGGGGACGTGTGTTGGGCTCTACCTCAGGATTTAGCTTACTTTCAGCTCTACGTCGGGACGTGTGTTGGGCTCTACCTAAGGATTTAGCTTACTTTCAGCTCTACGTCGGGACGTGTGTTGGGCTCTACGTCGGGACGTGTGTTGGGCTCTACGTCGGGACGTGTGTTGGGCTCTACGTCGGGACGTGTGTTGGGCTCTACGTCGGGACGTGTGTTGGGCTCTACCTCAGGATTTAGCTTACTTTCAGCTCTACGTGGGGACGTGTTTTGGGCTCTACCTCAGGATTTAGCTTACTTTCCGCTCTGCGTCGGGACGTGTGTTGGGCTCTACCTCAGGATTTAGCTTACTTTCAGCTCTGCGTCGGGACGTGTGTTGGGCTCGACCTCAGGATTTAGCTTACTTTCCGCTCTGCGTCGGGACGTGTGTTGGGCTGTACGTCGGGACGTGTGTTGGGCTGTACGTCGGGACGTGTGTTGGGCTCTCCGTCGGGATGTGTGTTGGGCTCTACGTCAGGATTTAGCTTACATTCAGCTCTACGTCGGGACGAGTGTTGGGCTCTACGTCGGGACGAGTGTTGGGCTCTACGTCGGGACGTGTGTTTGGGTCTGCGTCGGGACGTGTGTTGGGCTCTGCGTCGGGACGTGTGTTGGGCTCTGCGTCGGGACGTGTGTTGGGCTCTGCGTCGGGACGTGTGTTGGGCTCTGCGTCGGGACGTGTGTTGGGCTCTGCGTCGGGACGTGTGTTGGGCTCTGCGTCGGGACGTGTGTTGGGCTCTGCGTCGGGACGTGTGTTGGGCTCTGCGTCGGGACGTGTGTAGGGCTCTGCGTCGGGACGTGTGTTGGGCTCTCCGTCGGGACGTGTGTTGGGCTCTCCGTCGGGACGTGTGTTGGGCTCTCCGTCGGGACGTGTGTTGGGCTCTCCGTCGGGACGTGTGTTGGGCTCTCCGTCGGGACGTGTGTTGGGCTCTGCGTCGGGACGCGTGTTGGGCTCTACCTCAGGATTTAGCTTACTTTCCGCTCTGCGTCGGGACGCGTGTTGGGCTCTAACTCAGGATTTAGCTTACTTTCCGCTCTGCGTCGGGACGCGTGTTGGGCTCTACCTCAGGATTTAGCTTACTTTCCGCTCTGCGTCGGGACGCGTGTTGGGCTCTACCTCAGGATTTAGCTTACTTTCCGCTCTGCGTCGGGCTGTGTGTTGGGCTCTACCTCAGGATTTAGCTTACTTTCAGCTCTACGTCGGGACGTGTGTTGGGCTGTGCGTCGGGACGTGTGTTGGGCTCTACATCAGTATTTCGCTTACTTTCAGCGCTACATCGGAACGTGTGTTGGGCTCTGCGTCGGGACGTGTGTTGGGCTCTGCGTCGGGACGTGTGTTGGGCTCTGCGTCGGGACGTGTGTTGGGCTCTGCGTCGGGACGTGTGTTGGGCTCTGCGTCGGGACGTGTGTTGGGCTCTGCGTCGGGACGTGTGTTGGGCTCTGCGTCGGGACGTGTGTTGGGCTCTCCGTCGGGACGTGTGTTGGGCTCTCCGTCGGGACGTGTGTTGGGCTCTGCGTCGGGACGTGTGTTGGGCTCTGCGTCGGGACGCGTGTTGGGCTCTACCTCAGGATTTAGCTTACTTTCCGCTCTGCGTCGGGACGCGTGTTGGGCTCTAACTCAGGATTTAGCTTACTTTCCGCTCTGCGTCGGGACGCGTGTTGGGCTCTACCTCAGGATTTAGCTTACTTTCCGCTCTGCGTCGGGACGCGTGTTGGGCTCTACCTCAGGATTTAGCTTACTTTCCGCTCTGCGTCGGGCTGTGTGTTGGGCTCTACCTCAGGATTTAGCTTACTTTCAGCTCTACGTCGGGACGTGTGTTGGGCTGTGCGTCGGGACGTGTGTTGGGCTCTACATCAGTATTTCGCTTACTTTCAGCGCTACATCGGAACGTGTGTTGGGCTCTGCGTCGGGACGTGTGTTGGGCTCTGCGTCGGGACGTGTGTTGGGCTCTGCGTCGGGACGTGTGTTGGGCTCTGCGTCGGGACGTGTGTTGGGCTCTGCGTCGGGACGTGTGTTGGGCTCTGCGTCGGGACGTGTGTTGGGCTCTGCGTCGGGACGTGTGTTGGGCTCTACGTCGGGACGTGTGTTGGGCTCTGCGTCGGGACGTGTGTTGGGCTCTGCGTCGGGACGTGTGTTGGGCTCTACGTCGGGACGTGTGTGGGGCTCTACGTCGGGACGTGTGTTGGGCTCTACTTCGAGACGTGTGATGGGCTCTACATCAGGATTTAGCTTACTTTCAGCTCTACGTCGGGACGTGTGTTGGGCTCTACGTCGGGACGTGTGTTGGGCTCTACGTCGGGACGTGTGTTGGGCTCTACGTCGGGACGTGTGTTGGGCTCTACGTCGGGACGTGTGTTGGGCTCTACGTCAGGATTTCGCTTACTTTCAGCTCTACGTCGGGACGTGCGTTGGGCTCTACGTCGGGACGTGCGTTGGGCTCTACGTCGGGACGTGCGTTGGGCTCTACGTCGGGACGTGCGTTGGGCTCTACGTCGGGACGTGCGTTGGGCTCTACGTCGGGACGTGCGTTGGGCTCTACGTCGGGACGTGCGTTGGGCTCTACGTCGGGACGTGCGTTGGGCTCTACGTCGGGACGTGCGTTGGGCTCTACCTCAGGATTTAGCTTACTTTCAGCTCTACGTCGGGACGTGCGTTGGTCTCTACGTCGGGACGTGCGTTGGGCTCTACGTCGGGACGTGCGTTGGGCTCTACGTCGGGACGTGCGTTGGGCTCTACGTCGGGACGTGCGTTGGGCTCTACGTCGGGACGTGCGTTGGGCTCTACGTCGCGACCTGCGTTGGGCTCTACGTCGCGACCTGCGTTGGGCTCTTCGTCAGGATTTAGCTTACTTTCAGCTCTACGTCGGGACGTGTGTTGGGCTCTCCGTCGGGACGTGCGTTGGGCTCTACGTCGGGACGTGCGTTGGGCTCTACGTCGGGACGTGCGTTGGGCTCTACGTCGCGACCTGCGTTGGGCTCTACGTCGCGACCTGCGTTGGGCTCTACGTCGCGACCTGCGTTGGGCTCTTCGTCAGGATTTAGCTTACTTTCAGCTCTACGTCGGGACGTGTGTGGGGCTCTACGTCGGGACGTGTGTGGGGCTCTACGTCGGGACCTGTGTGGGGCTCTACGTCGGGACGTGTGTGGGGCTCTACGTCGGGACGTGTGTTGCGCTCTGCGTCGGGACGTGCGTTGGGCTCTACCTCGGGATTTAGCTTACTTTCAGGTCTACGTCGGGACGTGTGTTGGGCTCTACATCGTGACATGTGTGGGGCTCTACCTCAGGATTTAGCTTACTTTCAGCTCTTCGTGGGGACGTGTCTTGGGCTCTACCTCAGGATTTAGCTTACTTTCCGCTCTGCGTCGGGACGTGTTTTGGGCTCTACCTCAGGATTTAGCTTACTTTCCGCTCTGCGTCGGGACGTGTGTTGGGCTCTACGTCGGGACGTGTGTTGGGCTCTGCGTCGGGACGTGTGTTGGGCTCTACATCAGGATTTAGCTTACTTTCAGCTCTACGTCGGGACGTGTGTTGGGTTCTACGTCGGGACGTGTGTTTGGCTCTGCGTCGGGACGTGTGTTTGGCTCTGCGTCGGGACGTGTGTTTGGCTCTGCGTCGGGATGTGTGTTTGGCTCTGCGTCGGGACGTGTGTTGGGCTCTACCTCAGGATTTAGCTTACTTTCCGCTCTGCGTTTGGACGTCTGTTGGGCTCTACCTCAGGATTTAGCTTACTTTCTGCTCTACGTGGGGACGTGTGTTGGGCTCTCCCTCAGGATTTAGCTTACTTTCAGCTCTACGTCGAGACGTGTGTTGGGCTCTACGTCGGCATTTAGCTTACTTCCAGCTCTACGTCGGGACGTGTGTTGGACTCTATGTCGGGACGTGTGTTGGGCTCTACCTCAGGATTTAGCTTACTTTCCGCTCTGCGTCGGGACGTGTGTTGGGCTCTACCTCAGGATTTAGCTTACTTTCAGCTCTACGTCGGGACGTGTGTTGGGCTCTACGTCGGGACGTGTGTTGGGCTCTACGTCGGGACGTGTGTTGGGCTCTACGTCGGGACGTGTGTTGGGCTCTAGGTCGGGACGTGTGTTGGGCTCTAGGTCGGGACGTGTGTTGGGCTCTACGTCGGGACGTGTGTTGGGCTCTACGTCGGGACGTGTGTTGGGCTCTACGTCGGGACGTGTGTTGGGCTCTACGTCGGGACGTGCGTTGGGCTCTACGTCGGGACGTGCGTTGGGCTCTACGTCGGGACGTGCGTTGGGCTCTACGTCGGGACGTGTGTTGGGCTCTACGTCGGGACGTGTGTTGGCCTCTACGTCGGGACGTGTGTTGGGCTCTACGTCGGGACGTGTGTTGGGCTCTACGTCGGGACGTGTGTTGGGCTCTACGTCGGGACGTGTGTTGGGCTCTACGTCGGGACGTGTGTTGGGCTCTACGTCGGGACGTGTGTTGGGCTCTACGTCGGGACGTGTGTTGGGCTCTACGTCGGGACGTGTGTTGGGCTCTACGTCGGGACGTGTGTTGGGCTCTACGTCGGGACGTGTGTTGGGCTCTACATCATGATTTAGCTTACTTTCAGCTCTACGTCGGAACGTGCGTGGGGCTCTACGTCGGGACGTGCGTGGGGCTCTGCGTCGGGACGTGCGTGGGGCTCTGCGTCGGGACGTGCGTGGGGCTCTGCGTCGGGACGTGCGTGGGGCTCTGCGTCGGGACGTGCGTGGGGCTCTGCGTCGGGACGTGCGTGGGGCTCTGCGTCGGGACGTGTGTTGGGCTCTACCTCAGGATTTAGCCTACTTTCCGCTCTGCGTCGGGACGTGTGTTGGACTCTACGTCGGGACGTGTGTTGGGCTCTGCGTCGGGACGTGTGTTGGGCTCTACATCATGATTTAGCTTACTTTCAGCTCTACATCGGAACGTGTGTTGGGCTCTACGTCGGGACGTGTGTTTGGCTCTGCGTCGGGACGTGTGTTGGGCTCTGCGTCGGGACGTGTGTTGGGCTCTGCGTCGGGACGTGTGTTGGGCTCTGCGTCGGGACGTGTGTTGGGCTCTGCGTCGGGACGTGTGTTGGGCTCTGCGTCGGGACGTGTGTGGGGCTCTGCGTCGGGACGTGTGTGGGGCTCTGCGTCGGGACGTGTGTGGGGCTCTGCGTCGGGACGTGTGTGGGGCTCTGCGTCGGGACGTGTGTGGGGCTCTGCGTCGGGACGTGTGTGGGGCTCTACGTCGGGACGTGTGTGGGGCTCTACGTCGGGACGTGTGTGGGGCTCTACGTCGGGACGTGTGTTGCGCTCTGCGTCGGGACGTGCGTTGGGCTCTACCTCAGGATTTAGCTTACTTTCAGGTCTACGTCGCGACGTGTGTTGGGCTCTACATCGGGACGTGTGTTGGGCTCTACCTCAGGATTTAGCTTACTTTCCGCTCTGCGTCGGGACCTGTTTTGGGCTCTACTTCAGGATTTAGCTTACTTTCCGCTCTGCGTCGGGACGTGTGTTGGGCTCTACGTCGGGACGTGTGTTGGGCTCTGCGTCGGGACGTGTGTTGGGCACTACATCAGGATTTAGCTTACTTTCAGCTCTACGTCGGGACGTATGTTGGGCTCTACGTCGGGACGTGTGTTTGGCTCTGCCTCGGGACGTGTGTTTGACTCTGCGTCGGGACGTGTGTTGGGCTCTACATCGGGACGTGTGTTGGGCTCTACCTCAGGATTTAGCTTACTTTCAGCTCTACGTGGGGACGTGTGTTGGGCTCTACCTCAGGATTTAGCTTACTTTCAGCTCTACGTGGGGACGTGTGTTGGGCTGGACCTCAGGATTTAGCTTACTTTCAGCTCTAGGTCGGGACGTGTGTTGGGCTCTAGGTCGGGACGTGTGTTGGGCTCTAGGTCGGGACGTGTGTTGGGCTCTACGTCGGGACGTGTGTTGGGCTCTACGTCGGGACGTGTGTTGGGCTCTACGTCGGGACGTGTGTTGGGCTCTACGTCGGGACGTGTGTTGGGCTCTACGTCGGGACGTGTGTTGGGCTCTACGTCGGGACGTGTGTTGGGCTCTACGTCGGGACGTGTGTTGGGCTCTACGTCGGGACGTGTGTTGGGCTCTACGTCGGGACGTGTGTTGGGCTCTACGTCGGGACGTGTGTTGGGCTCTACGTCGGGACGTGTGTTGGGCTCTACGTCGGGACGTGTGTTGGGCTCTACATCATGATTTAGCTTACTTTCAGCTCTACATCGGAACGTGCGTGGGGCTCTACGTCGGGACGTGTGTTGGGCTCTACGTCGGGACGTGTGTTGGGCTCTACGTCGGGACGTGTGTTGGGCTCTACGTCGGGACGTGTGTTGGGCTCTACGTCGGGACGTGTGTTGGGCTCTACGTCGGGACGTGTGTTGGGCTCTACGTCGGGACGTGTGTTGGGCTCTACGTCGGGACGTGTGTTGGGCTCTACGTCGGGACGTGTGTTGGGCTCTACGTCGGGACGTGTGTTGGGCTCTACGTCGGGACGTGTGTTGGGCTCTACGTCGGGACGTGTGTTGGGCTCTACGTCGGGACGTGTGTTGGGCTCTACGTCGGGACGTGTGTTGGGCTCTACGTCGGGACGTGTGTTGGGCTCTACATCATGATTTAGCTTACTTTCAGCTCTACGTCGGAACGTGCGTGGGGCTCTACGTCGGGACGTGCGTGGGGCTCTGCGTCGGGACGTGCGTGGGGCTCTGCGTCGGGACGTGCGTGGGGCTCTGCGTCGGGACGTGCGTGGGGCTCTGCGTCGGGACGTGCGTGGGGCTCTGCGTCGGGACGTGCGTGGGGCTCTGCGTCGGGACGTGCGTGGGGCTCTGCGTCGGGACGTGTGTTGGGCTCTACCTCAGGATTTAGCCTACTTTCCGCTCTGCGTCGGGACGTGTGTTGGACTCTACGTCGGGACGTGTGTTGGGCTCTGCGTCGGGACGTGTGTTGGGCTCTACATCATGATTTAGCTTACTTTCAGCTCTACATCGGAACGTGTGTTGGGCTCTACGTCGGGACGTGTGTTTGGCTCTGCGTCGGGACGTGTGTTGGGCTCTGCGTCGGGACGTGTGTTGGGCTCTGCGTCGGGACGTGTGTTGGGCTCTGCGTCGGGACGTGTGTTGGGCTCTGCGTCGGGACGTGTGTTGGGCTCTGCGTCGGGACGTGTGTGGGGCTCTGCGTCGGGACGTGTGTGGGGCTCTGCGTCGGGACGTGTGTGGGGCTCTGCGTCGGGACGTGTGTGGGGCTCTGCGTCGGGACGTGTGTGGGGCTCTGCGTCGGGACGTGTGTGGGGCTCTACGTCGGGACGTGTGTGGGGCTCTACGTCGGGACGTGTGTGGGGCTCTACGTCGGGACGTGTGTTGCGCTCTGCGTCGGGACGTGCGTTGGGCTCTACCTCAGGATTTAGCTTACTTTCAGGTCTACGTCGCGACGTGTGTTGGGCTCTACATCGGGACGTGTGTTGGGCTCTACCTCAGGATTTAGCTTACTTTCCGCTCTGCGTCGGGACCTGTTTTGGGCTCTACTTCAGGATTTAGCTTACTTTCCGCTCTGCGTCGGGACGTGTGTTGGGCTCTACGTCGGGACGTGTGTTGGGCTCTGCGTCGGGACGTGTGTTGGGCACTACATCAGGATTTAGCTTACTTTCAGCTCTACGTCGGGACGTATGTTGGGCTCTACGTCGGGACGTGTGTTTGGCTCTGCCTCGGGACGTGTGTTTGACTCTGCGTCGGGACGTGTGTTGGGCTCTACATCGGGACGTGTGTTGGGCTCTACCTCAGGATTTAGCTTACTTTCAGCTCTACGTGGGGACGTGTGTTGGGCTCTACCTCAGGATTTAGCTTACTTTCAGCTCTACGTGGGGACGTGTGTTGGGCTGGACCTCAGGATTTAGCTTACTTTCAGCTCTAGGTCGGGACGTGTGTTGGGCTCTAGGTCGGGACGTGTGTTGGGCTCTAGGTCGGGACGTGTGTTGGGCTCTACGTCGGGACGTGTGTTGGGCTCTACGTCGGGACGTGTGTTGGGCTCTACGTCGGGACGTGTGTTGGGCTCTACGTCGGGACGTGTGTTGGGCTCTACGTCGGGACGTGTGTTGGGCTCTACGTCGGGACGTGTGTTGGGCTCTACGTCGGGACGTGTGTTGGGCTCTACGTCGGGACGTGTGTTGGGCTCTACGTCGGGACGTGTGTTGGGCTCTACGTCGGGACGTGTGTTGGGCTCTACATCATGATTTAGCTTACTTTCAGCTCTACATCGGAACGTGCGTGGGGCTCTGCGTCGGGACGTGCGTGGGGCTCTGCGTCGGGACGTGCGTGGGGCTCTGCGTCGGGACGTGCGTGGGGCTCTGCGTCGGGACGTGCGTGGGGCTCTGCGTCGGGACGTGCGTGGGGCTCTGCGTCGGGACGTGCGTGGGGCTCTGCGTCGGGACGTGCGTGGGGCTC
This sequence comes from Leptosomus discolor, assembly GCF_034619465.1. Classification (NCBI taxonomy): domain Eukaryota; kingdom Metazoa; phylum Chordata; class Aves; order Leptosomiformes; family Leptosomidae; genus Leptosomus; species Leptosomus discolor. The sequence continues at coordinate 657,500 of NW_028237852.1, read as the reverse complement.
TGCGTCGGGACGTGCGTGGGGCTCTGCGTCGGGACGTGCGTGGGGCTCTGCGTCGGGACGTGCGTGGGGCTCTGCGTCGGGACGTGCGTGGGGCTCTGCGTCGGGACGTGCGTTGGGCTCTGCGTCGGGACGTGCGTTGGGCTCTGCGTCGGGACGTGTGTTGGGCTCTACATCATGATTTAGCTTACTTTCAGCTCTACATCGGAACGTGTGTTTGGCTCTGCGTCGGGACGTGTGTGGGGCTCTGCGTCGGGACGTGTGTGGGGCTCTGCGTCGGGACGTGTGTGGGGCTCTGCGTCGGGACGTGTGTGGGGCTCTGCGTCGGGACGTGTGTGGGGCTCTGCGTCGGGACGTGTGTGGGGCTCTGCGTCGGGACGTGTGTGGGGCTCTGCGTCGGGACGTGTGTGGGGCTCTGCGTCGGGACGTGTGTGGGGCTCTGCGTCGGGACGTGTGTGGGGCTCTACGTCGGGACGTGTGTTGGGCTCTGCGTCGGGACGTGTGTTGGGCTCTACATCAGGATTTAGCTTACTTTCAGCTCTACGTCGGGACGTGTGTTGGGCTCTACGTCGGGACGTGTGTTTGGCTCTGCCTCGGGACGTGTGTTGGGCTCTGCGTCGGGACGTGTGTTTGGCTCTGCGTCGGGACGTGTGTTTGGCTCTGCGTCGGGACGTGTGTTTGGCTCTGCGTCGGGACGTGTGTTTGGCTCTGCGTCGGGACGTGTGTTGGGCTCTACATCGGGACGTGTGTTGGGCTCTACCTCAGGATTTAGCTTACTTTCAGCTCTACGTGGGGACGTGTGTTGGGCTCTACCTCAGGATTTAGCTTACTTTCAGCTCTACGTGGGGACGTGTGTTGGGCTCTACCTCAGGATTTAGCTTACTTTCAGCTCTACGTCGGGACGTGTGTTGGGCTCTACCTAAGGATTTAGCTTACTTTCAGCTCTACGTCGGGACGTGTGTTGGGCTCTACGTCGGGACGTGTGTTGGGCTCTACGTCGGGACGTGTGTTGGGCTCTACGTCGGGACGTGTGTTGGGCTCTACGTCGGGACGTGTGTTGGGCTCTACCTCAGGATTTAGCTTACTTTCAGCTCTACGTGGGGACGTGTTTTGGGCTCTACCTCAGGATTTAGCTTACTTTCCGCTCTGCGTCGGGACGTGTGTTGGGCTCTACCTCAGGATTTAGCTTACTTTCAGCTCTGCGTCGGGACGTGTGTTGGGCTCGACCTCAGGATTTAGCTTACTTTCCGCTCTGCGTCGGGACGTGTGTTGGGCTGTACGTCGGGACGTGTGTTGGGCTGTACGTCGGGACGTGTGTTGGGCTCTCCGTCGGGATGTGTGTTGGGATCTACGTCAGGATTTAGCTTACATTCAGCTCTACGTCGGGACGAGTGTTGGGCTCTACGTCGGGACGAGTGTTGGGCTCTACGTCGGGACGTGTGTTTGGGTCTGCGTCGGGACGTGTGTTGGGCTCTGCGTCGGGACGTGTGTTGGGCTCTGCGTCGGGACGTGTGTTGGGCTCTGCGTCGGGACGTGTGTTGGGCTCTGCGTCGGGACGTGTGTTGGGCTCTGCGTCGGGACGTGTGTTGGGCTCTGCGTCGGGACGTGTGTTGGGCTCTGCGTCGGGACGTGTGTTGGGCTCTGCGTCGGGACGTGTGTTGGGCTCTGCGTCGGGACGTGTGTTGGGCTCTCCGTCGGGACGTGTGTTGGGCTCTCCGTCGGGACGTGTGTTGGGCTCTCCGTCGGGACGTGTGTTGGGCTCTCCGTCGGGACGTGTGTTGGGCTCTCCGTCGGGACGTGTGTTGGGCTCTCCGTCGGGACGTGTGTTGGGCTCTCCGTCGGGACGCGTGTTGGGCTCTACCTCAGGATTTAGCTTACTTTCCGCTCTGCGTCGGGACGCGTGTTGGGCTCTAACTCAGGATTTAGCTTACTTTCCGCTCTGCGTCGGGACGCGTGTTGGGCTCTACCTCAGGATTTAGCTTACTTTCCGCTCTGCGTCGGGACGCGTGTTGGGCTCTACCTCAGGATTTAGCTTACTTTCCGCTCTGCGTCGGGCTGTGTGTTGGGCTCTACCTCAGGATTTAGCTTACTTTCAGCTCTACGTCGGGACGTGTGTTGGGCTGTGCGTCGGGACGTGTGTTGGGCTCTACATCAGTATTTCGCTTACTTTCAGCGCTACATCGGAACGTGTGTTGGGCTCTGCGTCGGGACGTGTGTTGGGCTCTGCGTCGGGACGTGTGTTGGGCTCTGCGTCGGGACGTGTGTTGGGCTCTGCGTCGGGACGTGTGTTGGGCTCTCTGTCGGGACGTGTGTTGGGCTCTCCGTCGGGACGTGTGTTGGGCTCTGCGTCGGGACGTGTGTTGGGCTCTGCGTCGGGACGCGTGTTGGGCTCTACCTCAGGATTTAGCTTACTTTCCGCTCTGCGTCGGGACGCGTGTTGGGCTCTAACTCAGGATTTAGCTTACTTTCCGCTCTGCGTCGGGACGCGTGTTGGGCTCTACCTCAGGATTTAGCTTACTTTCCGCTCTGCGTCGGGACGCGTGTTGGGCTCTACCTCAGGATTTAGCTTACTTTCCGCTCTGCGTCGGGCTGTGTGTTGGGCTCTACCTCAGGATTTAGCTTACTTTCAGCTCTACGTCGGGACGTGTGTTGGGCTGTGCGTCGGGACGTGTGTTGGGCTCTACATCAGTATTTCGCTTACTTTCAGCGCTACATCGGAACGTGTGTTGGGCTCTGCGTCGGGACGTGTGTTGGGCTCTGCGTCGGGACGTGTGTTGGGCTCTGCGTCGGGACGTGTGTTGGGCTCTGCGTCGGGACGTGTGTTGGGCTCTGCGTCGGGACGTGTGTTGGGCTCTGCGTCGGGACGTGTGTTGGGCTCTGCGTCGGGACGTGTGTTGGGCTCTGCGTCGGGACGTGTGTTGGGCTCTACGTCGGGACGTGTGTTGGGCTCTACGTCGGGACGTGTGTTGGGCTCTACTTCGAGACGTGTGATGGGCTCTACATCAGGATTTAGCTTACTTTCAGCTCTACGTCGGGACGTGTGTTGGGCTCTACGTCGGGACGTGTGTTGGGCTCTACGTCGGGACGTGTGTTGGGCTCTACGTCGGGACGTGTGTTGGGCTCTACGTCGGGACGTGTGTTGGGCTCTACGTCAGGATTTCGCTTACTTTCAGCTCTACGTCGGGACGTGCGTTGGGCTCTACGTCGGGACGTGCGTTGGGCTCTACGTCGGGACGTGCGTTGGGCTCTACGTCGGGACGTGCGTTGGGCTCTACGTCGGGACGTGCGTTGGGCTCTACGTCGGGACGTGCGTTGGGCTCTACGTCGGGACGTGCGTTGGGCTCTACGTCGGGACGTGCGTTGGGCTCTACGTCGGGACGTGCGTTGGGCTCTACGTCGGGACGTGCGTTGGGCTCTACGTCGGGACGTGCGTTGGGCTCTACCTCAGGATTTAGCTTACTTTCAGCTCTACGTCGGGACGTGCGTTGGTCTCTACGTCGGGACGTGCGTTGGGCTCTACGTCGGGACGTGCGTTGGGCTCTACGTCGGGACGTGCGTTGGGCTCTACGTCGGGACGTGCGTTGGGCTCTACGTCGGGACGTGCGTTGGGCTCTACGTCGCGACCTGCGTTGGGCTCTACGTCGCGACCTGCGTTGGGCTCTACGTCGCGACCTGCGTTGGGCTCTTCGTCAGGATTTAGCTTACTTTCAGCTCTACGTCGGGACGTGCGTTGGGCTCTACGTCGGGACGTGCGTTGGGCTCTACGTCGGGACGTGCGTTGGGCTCTACGTCGCGACCTGCGTTGGGCTCTACGTCGCGACCTGCGTTGGGCTCTACGTCGCGACCTGCGTTGGGCTCTTCGTCAGGATTTAGCTTACTTTCAGCTCTACGTCGGGACGTGTGTGGGGCTCTACGTCGGGACGTGTGTGGGGCTCTACGTCGGGACCTGTGTGGGGCTCTACGTCGGGACGTGTGTGGGGCTCTACGTCGGGACGTGTGTTGCGCTCTGCGTCGGGACGTGCGTTGGGCTCTACCTCGGGATTTAGCTTACTTTCAGGTCTACGTCGGGACGTGTGTTGGGCTCTACATCGTGACATGTGTGGGGCTCTACCTCAGGATTTAGCTTACTTTCAGCTCTTCGTGGGGACGTGTCTTGGGCTCTACCTCAGGATTTAGCTTACTTTCCGCTCTGCGTCGGGACGTGTTTTGGGCTCTACCTCAGGATTTAGCTTACTTTCCGCTCTGCGTCGGGACGTGTGTTGGGCTCTACGTCGGGACGTGTGTTGGGCTCTGCGTCGGGACGTGTGTTGGGCTCTACATCAGGATTTAGCTTACTTTCAGCTCTACGTCGGGACGTGTGTTGGGTTCTACGTCGGGACGTGTGTTTGGCTCTGCGTCGGGACGTGTGTTTGGCTCTGCGTCGGGACGTGTGTTTGGCTCTGCGTCGGGATGTGTGTTTGGCTCTGCGTCGGGACGTGTGTTGGGCTCTACCTCAGGATTTAGCTTACTTTCCGCTCTGCGTTTGGACGTCTGTTGGGCTCTACCTCAGGATTTAGCTTACTTTCTGCTCTACGTGGGGACGTGTGTTGGGCTCTCCCTCAGGATTTAGCTTACTTTCAGCTCTACGTCGAGACGTGTGTTGGGCTCTACGTCGGCATTTAGCTTACTTCCAGCTCTACGTCGGGACGTGTGTTGGACTCTATGTCGGGACGTGTGTTGGGCTCTACCTCAGGATTTAGCTTACTTTCCGCTCTGCGTCGGGACGTGTGTTGGGCTCTACCTCAGGATTTAGCTTACTTTCAGCTCTACGTCGGGACGTGTGTTGGGCTCTACGTCGGGACGTGTGTTGGGCTCTACGTCGGGACGTGTGTTGGGCTCTACGTCGGGACGTGTGTTGGGCTCTAGGTCGGGACGTGTGTTGGGCTCTAGGTCGGGACGTGTGTTGGGCTCTAGGTCGGGACGTGTGTTGGGCTCTAGGTCGGGACCTGTGTTGGGCTCTACGTCGGGACGTGTGTTGGGCTCAACGTCGGGACGTGTGTTGGGCTCAACGTCGGGACGTGTGTTGGGCTCTACGTCGGGACGTGTGTTGGGCTCTACGTCGGGACGTGTGTTGGGCTCTAGTTCGGGACCTGTGTCGGGCTCTACCTCAGGATTTAGCTTACTTTCAGCTCTACGTGGGGACGTGTGTTGGGCTCTAGGTCGGGACGTGTGTTGGGCTCTAGGTCGGGACGTGTGTTGGGCTCAACGTCGGGACGTGTGTTGGGCTCAACGTCGGGACGTGTGTTGGGCTCAACGTCGGGACGTGTGTTGGGCTCTACGTCGGGACGTGTGTTGGGCTCTACGTCGGGACGTGTGTTGGGCTCTAGTTCGGGACCTGTGTTGGGCTCTACCTCAGGATTTAGCTTACTTTCCGCTCTGCGTCGGGACGTGTGTTGGGCTCTAGGTCGGGACGTGTGTTGGGCTCTAGGTCGGGACGTGTGTTGGGCTCTAGGTCGGGACGTGTGTTGGGCTCTACGTCGGGACGTCTTTTGGGCTCTACGTCGGGACGTCTTTTGCGCTCTACGTCGGGACGTGTGTTGGGCTCTACGTCGGGACGTGTGTTGGGCTCTGAGTCGGGACGTGTGTTGGGCTCTGCGTCGGGACGTGTGTTGGGCTCTGCGTCGGGACGTGTGTGGGGCTCTACGTCGGGACGTGTGTTGGGCTCTACGTCGGGACGTGTGTTGGGCTCTACGTCGGGACGTGTGTGGGGCTCCGCGTCGGGACGTGTGTGGGGCTCCGCGTCGGGACGTGTGTTGGGCTCTGCGTCGGGACGTGTGTTGGGCTCTGCGTCGGCATTTAGCTTACTTCCAGCTCTACGTCGGGACGTGTGTTGGACTCTATGTCGGGACGTGTGTTGGGCTCTACCTCAGGATTTAGCTTACTTTCCGCTCTGCGTCGGGACGTGTGTTGGGCTCTACCTCAGGATTTAGCTTACTTTCAGCTCTACGTCGGGACGTGTGTTGGGCTCTACGTCGGGACGTGTGTTGGGCTCTACGTCGGGACGTGTGTTGGGCTCTACGTCGGGACGTGTGTTGGGCTCTAGGTCGGGACGTGTGTTGGGCTCTAGGTCGGGACGTGTGTTGGGCTCTACGTCGGGACGTGTGTTGGGCTCTACGTCGGGACGTGTGTTGGGCTCTACGTCGGGACGTGTGTTGGGCTCTACGTCGGGACGTGTGTTGGGCTCTACGTCGGGACGTGTGTTGGGCTCTACGTCGGGACGTGTGTTGGGCTCTACGTCGGGACGTGTGTTGGGCTCTACGTCGGGACGTGTGTTGGGCTCTACGTCGGGACGTGTGTTGGGCTCTACGTCGGGACGTGTGTTGGGCTCTACGTCGGGACGTGTGTTGGGCTCTACGTCGGGACGTGTGTTGGGCTCTACATCATGATTTAGCTTACTTTCAGCTCTACATCGGAACGTGCGTGGGGCTCTACGTCGGGACGTGCGTGGGGCTCTGCGTCGGGACGTGCGTGGGGCTCTGCGTCGGGACGTGCGTGGGGCTCTGCGTCGGGACGTGCGTGGGGCTCTGCGTCGGGACGTGCGTGGGGCTCTGCGTCGGGACGTGCGTGGGGCTCTGCGTCGGGACGTGTGTTGGGCTCTACGTCAGGATTTAGCCTACTTTCCGCTCTGCGTCGGGACGTGTGTTGGACTCTACGTCGGGACGTGTGTTGGGCTCTGCGTCGGGACGTGTGTTGGGCTCTACATCATGATTTAGCTTACTTTCAGCTCTACATCGGAACGTGTGTTGGGCTCTACGTCGGGACGTGTGTTTGGCTCTGCGTCGGGACGTGTGTTGGGCTCTGCGTCGGGACGTGTGTTGGGCTCTGCGTCGGGACGTGTGTTGGGCTCTGCGTCGGGACGTGTGTTGGGCTCTGCGTCGGGACGTGTGTTGGGCTCTGCGTCGGGACGTGTGTGGGGCTCTGCGTCGGGACGTGTGTGGGGCTCTGCGTCGGGACGTGTGTGGGGCTCTGCGTCGGGACGTGTGTGGGGCTCTGCGTCGGGACGTGTGTGGGGCTCTGCGTCGGGACGTGTGTGGGGCTCTGCGTCGGGACGTGTGTGGGGCTCTACGTCGGGACGTGTGTGGGGCTCTACGTCGGGACGTGTGTGGGGCTCTACGTCGGGACGTGTGTTGCGCTCTGCGTCGGGACGTGCGTTGGGCTCTACCTCAGGATTTAGCTTACTTTCAGGTCTACGTCGCGACGTGTGTTGGGCTCTACGTCGGGACGTGTGTTGGGCTCTACCTCAGGATTTAGCTTACTTTCCGCTCTGCGTCGGGACCTGTTTTGGGCTCTACTTCAGGATTTAGCTTACTTTCCGCTCTGCGTCGGGACGTGTGTTGGGCTCTACGTCGGGACGTGTGTTGGGCTCTGCGTCGGGACGTGTGTTGGGCACTACATCAGGATTTAGCTTACTTTCAGCTCTACGTCGGGACGTATGTTGGGCTCTACGTCGGGACGTGTGTTTGGCTCTGCCTCGGGACGTGTGTTTGACTCTGCGTCGGGACGTGTGTTGGGCTCTACATCGGGACGTGTGTTGGGCTCTACCTCAGGATTTAGCTTACTTTCAGCTCTACGTGGGGACGTGTGTTGGGCTCTACCTCAGGATTTAGCTTACTTTCAGCTCTACGTGGGGACGTGTGTTGGGCTGGACCTCAGGATTTAGCTTACTTTCAGCTCTAGGTCGGGACGTGTGTTGGGCTCTAGGTCGGGACGTGTGTTGGGCTCTAGGTCGGGACGTGTGTTGGGCTCTACGTCGGGACGTGTGTTGGGCTCTACGTCGGGACGTGTGTTGGGCTCTACGTCGGGACGTGTGTTGGGCTCTACGTCGGGACGTGTGTTGGGCTCTACGTCGGGACGTGTGTTGGGCTCTACGTCGGGACGTGTGTTGGGCTCTACGTCGGGACGTGTGTTGGGCTCTACGTCGGGACGTGTGTTGGGCTCTACGTCGGGACGTGTGTTGGGCTCTACGTCGGGACGTGTGTTGGGCTCTACGTCGGGACGTGTGTTGGGCTCTACGTCGGGACGTGTGTTGGGCTCTACGTCGGGACGTGTGTTGGGCTCTACATCATGATTTAGCTTACTTTCAGCTCTACATCGGAACGTGCGTGGGGCTCTGCGTCGGGACGTGCGTGGGGCTCTGCGTCGGGACGTGCGTGGGGCTCTGCGTCGGGACGTGCGTGGGGCTCTGCGTCGGGACGTGCGTGGGGCTCTGCGTCGGGACGTGCGTGGGGCTCTGCGTCGGGACGTGCGTGGGGCTCTGCGTCGGGACGTGCGTGGGGCTCTGCGTCGGGACGTGCGTGGGGCTCTGCGTCGGGACGTGCGTGGGGCTCTGCGTCGGGACGTGCGTTGGGCTCTGCGTCGGGACGTGTGTTGGGCTCTGCGTCGGGACGTGTGTTGGGCTCTACATCATGATTTAGCTTACTTTCAGCTCTACATCGGAACGTGTTTTTGGCTCTGCGTCGGGACGTGTGTGGGGCTCTGCGTCGGGACGTGTGTGGGGCTCTGCGTCGGGACGTGTGTGGGGCTCTGCGTCGGGACGTGTGTGGGGCTCTGCGTCGGGACGTGTGTGGGGCTCTGCGTCGGGACGTGTGTGGGGCTCTGCGTCGGGACGTGTGTGGGGCTCTGCGTCGGGACGTGTGTGGGGCTCTGCGTCGGGACGTGTGTGGGGCTCTACGTCGGGACGTGTGTTGGGCTCTGCGTCGGGACGTGTGTTGGGCTCTACATCAGGATTTAGCTTACTTTCAGCTCTACGTCGGGACGTGTGTTGGGCTCTACGTCGGGACGTGTGTTTGGCTCTGCCTCGGGACGTGTGTTGGGCTCTGCGTCGGGACGTGTGTTTGGCTCTGCGTCGGGACGTGTGTTTGGCTCTGCGTCGGGACGTGTGTTTGGCTCTGCGTCGGGACGTGTGTTTGGCTCTGCGTCGGGACGTGTGTTGGGCTCTACATCGGGACGTGTGTTGGGCTCTACCTCAGGATTTAGCTTACTTTCAGCTCTACGTGGGGACGTGTGTTGGGCTCTACCTCAGGATTTAGCTTACTTTCAGCTCTACGTGGGGACGTGTGTTGGGCTCTACCTCAGGATTTAGCTTACTTTCAGCTCTACGTCGGGACGTGTGTTGGGCTCTACCTAAGGATTTAGCTTACTTTCAGCTCTACGTCGGGACGTGTGTTGGGCTCTACGTCGGGACGTGTGTTGGGCTCTACGTCGGGACGTGTGTTGGGCTCTACGTCGGGACGTGTGTTGGGCTCTACGTCGGGACGTGTGTTGGGCTCTACCTCAGGATTTAGCTTACTTTCAGCTCTACGTGGGGACGTGTTTTGGGCTCTACCTCAGGATTTAGCTTACTTTCCGCTCTGCGTCGGGACGTGTGTTGGGCTCTACCTCAGGATTTAGCTTACTTTCAGCTCTGCGTCGGGACGTGTGTTGGGCTCGACCTCAGGATTTAGCTTACTTTCCGCTCTGCGTCGGGACGTGTGTTGGGCTGTACGTCGGGACGTGTGTTGGGCTGTACGTCGGGACGTGTGTTGGGCTCTCCGTCGGGATGTGTGTTGGGCTCTACGTCAGGATTTAGCTTACATTCAGCTCTACGTCGGGACGAGTGTTGGGCTCTACGTCGGGACGAGTGTTGGGCTCTACGTCGGGACGTGTGTTTGGGTCTGCGTCGGGACGTGTGTTGGGCTCTGCGTCGGGACGTGTGTTGGGCTCTGCGTCGGGACGTGTGTTGGGCTCTGCGTCGGGACGTGTGTTGGGCTCTGCGTCGGGACGTGTGTTGGGCTCTGCGTCGGGACGTGTGTTGGGCTCTGCGTCGGGACGTGTGTTGGGCTCTGCGTCGGGACGTGTGTTGGGCTCTGCGTCGGGACGTGTGTTGGGCTCTCCGTCGGGACGTGTGTTGGGCTCTCCGTCGGGACGTGTGTTGGGCTCTCCGTCGGGACGTGTGTTGGGCTCTCCGTCGGGACGTGTGTTGGGCTCTCCGTCGGGACGTGTGTTGGGCTCTGCGTCGGGACGCGTGTTGGGCTCTACCTCAGGATTTAGCTTACTTTCCGCTCTGCGTCGGGACGCGTGTTGGGCTCTAACTCAGGATTTAGCTTACTTTCCGCTCTGCGTCGGGACGCGTGTTTGGCTCTACCTCAGGATTTAGCTTACTTTCCGCTCTGCGTCGGGACGCGTGTTGGGCTCTACCTCAGGATTTAGCTTACTTTCCGCTCTGCGTCGGGCTGTGTGTTGGGCTCTACCTCAGGATTTAGCTTACTTTCAGCTCTACGTCGGGACGTGTGTTGGGCTGTGCGTCGGGACGTGTGTTGGGCTCTACATCAGTATTTCGCTTACTTTCAGCGCTACATCGGAACGTGTGTTGGGCTCTGCGTCGGGACGTGTGTTGGGCTCTGCGTCGGGACGTGTGTTGGGCTCTGCGTCGGGACGTGTGTTGGGCTCTGCGTCGGGACGTGTGTTGGGCTCTGCGTCGGGACGTGTGTTGGGCTCTGCGTCGGGACGTGTGTTGGGCTCTGCGTCGGGACGTGTGTTGGGCTCTCCGTCGGGACGTGTGTTGGGCTCTCCGTCGGGACGTGTGTTGGGCTCTGCGTCGGGACGTGTGTTGGGCTCTGCGTCGGGACGCGTGTTGGGCTCTACCTCAGGATTTAGCTTACTTTCCGCTCTGCGTCGGGACGCGTGTTGGGCTCTAACTCAGGATTTAGCTTACTTTCCGCTCTGCGTCGGGACGCGTGTTGGGCTCTACCTCAGGATTTAGCTTACTTTCCGCTCTGCGTCGGGACGCGTGTTGGGCTCTACCTCAGGATTTAGCTTACTTTCCGCTCTGCGTCGGGCTGTGTGTTGGGCTCTACCTCAGGATTTAGCTTACTTTCAGCTCTACGTCGGGACGTGTGTTGGGCTGTGCGTCGGGACGTGTGTTGGGCTCTACATCAGTATTTCGCTTACTTTCAGCGCTACATCGGAACGTGTGTTGGGCTCTGCGTCGGGACGTGTGTTGGGCTCTGCGTCGGGACGTGTGTTGGGCTCTGCGTCGGGACGTGTGTTGGGCTCTGCGTCGGGACGTGTGTTGGGCTCTGCGTCGGGACGTGTGTTGGGCTCTGCGTCGGGACGTGTGTTGGGCTCTGCGTCGGGACGTGTGTTGGGCTCTGCGTCGGGACGTGTGTTGGGCTCTGCGTCGGGACGTGTGTTGGGCTCTACGTCGGGACGTGTGTTGGGCTCTACGTCGGGACGTGTGTTGGGCTCTACTTCGAGACGTGTGATGGGCTCTACATCAGGATTTAGCTTACTTTCAGCTCTACGTCGGGACGTGTGTTGGGCTCTACGTCGGGACGTGTGTTGGGCTCTACGTCGGGACGTGTGTTGGGCTCTACGTCGGGACGTGTGTTGGGCTCTACGTCAGGATTTCGCTTACTTTCAGCTCTACGTCGGGACGTGCGTTGGGCTCTACGTCGGGACGTGCGTTGGGCTCTACGTCGGGACGTGCGTTGGGCTCTACGTCGGGACGTGCGTTGGGCTCTACGTCGGGACGTGCGTTGGGCTCTACGTCGGGACGTGCGTTGGGCTCTACGTCGGGACGTGCGTTGGGCTCTACGTCGGGACGTGCGTTGGGCTCTACGTCGGGACGTGCGTTGGGCTCTACGTCGGGACGTGCGTTGGGCTCTACCTCAGGATTTAGCTTACTTTCAGCTCTACGTCGGGACGTGCGTTGGGCTCTACGTCGGGACGTGCGTTGGGCTCTACGTCGGGACGTGCGTTGGGCTCTACGTCGGGACGTGCGTTGGGCTCTACGTCGCGACCTGCGTTGGGCTCTACGTCGCGACCTGCGTTGGGCTCTACGTCGCGACCTGCGTTGGGCTCTTCGTCAGGATTTAGCTTACTTTCAGCTCTACGTCGGGACGTGCGTTGGGCTCTACGTCGGGACGTGCGTTGGGCTCTACGTCGGGACGTGCGTTGGGCTCTACGTCGGGACGTGCGTTGGGCTCTACGTCGCGACCTGCGTTGGGCTCTACGTCGCGACCTGCGTTGGGCTCTACGTCGCGACCTGCGTTGGGCTCTTCGTCAGGATTTAGCTTACTTTCAGCTCTACGTCGGGACGTGTGTGGGGCTCTACGTCGGGACGTGTGTGGGGCTCTACGTCGGGACCTGTGTGGGGCTCTACGTCGGGACGTGTGTGGGGCTCTACGTCGGGACGTGTGTTGCGCTCTGCGTCGGGACGTGCGTTGGGCTCTACCTCGGGATTTAGCTTACTTTCAGGTCTACGTCGGGACGTGTGTTGGGCTCTACATCGTGACATGTGTGGGGCTCTACCTCAGGATTTAGCTTACTTTCAGCTCTTCGTGGGGACGTGTCTTGGGCTCTACCTCAGGATTTAGCTTACTTTCCGCTCTGCGTCGGGACGTGTTTTGGGCTCTACCTCAGGATTTAGCTTACTTTCCGCTCTGCGTCGGGACGTGTGTTGGGCTCTACGTCGGGACGTGTGTTGGGCTCTGCGTCGGGACGTGTGTTGGGCTCTACATCAGGATTTAGCTTACTTTCAGCTCTACGTCGGGACGTGTGTTGGGTTCTACGTCGGGACGTGTGTTTGGCTCTGCGTCGGGACGTGTGTTTGGCTCTGCGTCGGGACGTGTGTTTGGCTCTGCGTCGGGACGTGTGTTGGGCTCTACCTCAGGATTTAGCTTACTTTCCGCTCTGCGTTTGGACGTCTGTTGGGCTCTACCTCAGGATTTAGCTTACTTTCTGCTCTACGTGGGGACGTGTGTTGGGCTCTCCCTCAGGATTTAGCTTACTTTCAGCTCTACGTCGAGACGTGTGTTGGGCTCTACGTCGGCATTTAGCTTACTTCCAGCTCTACGTCGGGACGTGTGTTGGACTCTATGTCGGGATGTGTGTTGGGCTCTACCTCAGGATTTAGCTTACTTTCCGCTCTGCGTCGGGACGTGTGTTGGGCTCTACCTCAGGATTTAGCTTACTTTCAGCTCTACGTCGGGACGTGTGTTGGGCTCTACGTCGGGACGTGTGTTGGGCTCTACGTCGGGACGTGTGTTGGGCTCTACGTCGGGACGTGTGTTGGGCTCTAGGTCGGGACGTGTGTTGGGCTCTAGGTCGGGACGTGTGTTGGGCTCTAGGTCGGGACGTGTGTTGGGCTCTAGGTCGGGACGTGTGTTGGGCTCTAGGTCGGGACGTGTGTTGGGCTCTACGTCGGGACCTGTGTTGGGCTCTACGTCGGGACGTGTGTTGGGCTCAACGTCGGGACGTGTGTTGGGCTCAACGTCGGGACGTGTGTTGGGCTCTACGTCGGGACGTGTGTTGGGCTCTACGTCGGGACGTGTGTTGGGCTCTAGTTCGGGACCTGTGTCGGGCTCTACCTCAGGATTTAGCTTACTTTCAGCTCTACGTGGGGACGTGTGTTGGGCTCTAGGTCGGGACGTGTGTTGGGCTCTAGGTCGGGACGTGTGTTGGGCTCAACGTCGGGACGTGTGTTGGGCTCAACGTCGGGACGTGTGTTGGGCTCAACGTCGGGACGTGTGTTGGGCTCTACGTCGGGACGTGTGTTGGGCTCTACGTCGGGACGTGTGTTGGGCTCTAGTTCGGGACCTGTGTTGGGCTCTACCTCAGGATTTAGCTTACTTTCCGCTCTGCGTCGGGACGTGTGTTGGGCTCTAGGTCGGGACGTGTGTTGGGCTCTAGGTCGGGACGTGTGTTGGGCTCTAGGTCGGGACGTGTGTTGGGCTCTACGTCGGGACGTCTTTTGGGCTCTACGTCGGGACGTCTTTTGGGCTCTACGTCGGGACGTGTGTTGGGCTCTACGTCGGGACGTGTGTTGGGCTCTGAGTCGGGACGTGTGTTGGGCTCTGCGTCGGGACGTGTGTTGGGCTCTGCGTCGGGACGTGTGTGGGGCTCTACGTCGGGACGTGTGTTGGGCTCTACGTCGGGACGTGTGTTGGGCTCTACGTCGGGACGTGTGTGGGGCTCCGCGTCGGGACGTGTGTGGGGCTCCGCGTCGGGACGTGTGTTGGGCTCTGCGTCGGGACGTGTGTTGGGCTCTGCGTCGGGACGTGTGTTGGGCTCTGCGTCGGGACGTGTGTGGGGCTCTGCGTCGGGACGTGTGTGGGGCTCTGCTTCGGGACGTGTGTGGGGCTCTACGTCGGGACGTGTGTGGGGCTCTACGTCGGGACGTGTGTGGGGCTCTACGTCGGGACGTGTGTGGGGCTCTACGTCGGGACGTGTGTGGGGCTCTACGTCGGGACGTGTGTTGCGCTCTGCGTCGGGACGTGTGTTGGGCTCTACCTCAGGATTTAGCTTACTTTCAGCTCTACTTCGGGACGTGTGTTGGGCTGTACGTCGGGACGTGTGTTGGGCTGTACGTCGGGACGTGTGTTGGGCTCTCCGTCGGGACGTGTGTTGGGCTCTACGTCAGGATTTAGCTTACATTCAGCTCTACGTCGGGACGTGTGTTGGGCTCTACGTCGGGACGTGTGTTGGGCTCTACCTCAGGATTTAGCTTACTTTCAGCTCTACGTCGGGACGTGTGTTGGGCTCTACGTCGGGACGTGTGTTGGGCTCTCCGTCGGGACGTGTGTTGGGCTCTCCGTCGGGACGTGTGTTGGGCTCTACGTCGGGACGTGTGTGGGCTCTACGTCGGGACGTGTGTTGGCTCTACGTCGGGACGTGTGTTGGGCTCTACGTCGGGACGTGTGTTGGGCTCTACGTCGGGACGTGTGTTGGGCTGTACGTCGGGACGTGTGTTGGGCTCTACGTCGGGACGTGTGTTGGGCTCTACGTCGGGACGTGTGTTGGGCTCTACGTCGGGACGTGTGTTGGGCTCTACGTCGGGACGTGTGTTGGGCTCTACGTCGGGACGTGTGTTGGGCTCTACCTCAGGATTTAGCTTACTTTCAGCTCTGCGTCGGGACGTGTGTTGGGCTCTGCGTCGGGACGTGTGTTGGGCTCTGCGTCGGGACGTGTGTTGGGCTCTGCGTCGGGACGTGTGTTGGGCTCTACATCAGGATTTAGCTTACTTTCAGCTCTACGTCGGGACGTGTGTTGGGCTCCACGTCGGGACGTGTGTGGGGCTCTGCGTCGGGACGTGTGTTGGGCTCTACGTCGGGATGTGTGTTGGGCTCTACGTCGGGACGTGTGTTGGGCTCTACCTCAGGATTTAGCTTACTTTCAGCTCTGCGTCGGGACGTGTGTTGGGCTCTACGTCGGGACGTGTGTTGGGCTGTACGTCGGGACGTGTGTTGGGCTCCACGTCGGGACGTGTGTGGGGCTCCACGTCGGGACGTGTGTGGGGCTCCACGTCGGGACGTGTGTGGGGCTCCACGTCGGGACGTGTGTGGGGCTCCACGTCGGGACGTGTGTGGGGCTCTACGTCGGGACGTGTGTGGGGCTCTACCTCGGGACGTGTGTGGGGCTCTACCTCAGGATTTAGCTTACTTTCAGCTCTACGTCGGGACGTGTGTTGGGCTCTACCTCAGGATTTAGCTTACTTTCGGCTCTACATCGGGACGTGTGTTGGACTCTACGTCGGGACGTGTGTTGGACTTTACGTCGGGACGTGCGTTGGGCTCTACCTCAGGATTTAGCTTACTTTCAGCTCTACGTGGGGACGTGTGTTGGGCTCTACCTCAGGATTTAGCTTACTTTTAGCTCTGCGTCGGGACGTGTGTTGGGCTCTGCGTCGGGACGTGTGTTGGGCTCTACGTCGGGACGTGTGTTGGGCTCTACGTCGGGACGTGTGTTGGGCTCTACGTCGGGACGTGTGTTGGGCTCTACGTCGGGACGTGTGTGGGGCTCCACGTCGGGACGTGTGTTGGGCTCTGCGTCGGTACGTGTGTTGGGCTCTACATCAGGATTTAGCTTACTTTCAGCTCTACGTCGGGACGTGTGTTTGCCTCTGCGTCGGTACGTGTGTTTGGCTCTGCGTCGGGACGTGTGTTGGGCTCTGCGTCGGGACGTGTGTTGGGCTCTGCGTTGGGACGTGTGTTGGGCTCTACGTCGGGACGTGTGTTGGGCTCTACCTCAGGATTTAGCTTACTTTCAGCTCTACGTCGGGACGTGTGTTGGGCTGTACGTCGGGACGTGTGTTGGGCTGTACGTCGGGACGTGTTTTGAGCTGTACGTCGGGACGTGTGTTGGGCTCTCCGTCGGGACGTGTGTTGGGCTCTCCGACGGGACGTGTGTTGGGCTCTCCGTCGGGACGTGTGTTGGGCTCTACGTCAGGATTTAGCTTACACTCAGCTCTACGTCGGGACGTGTTTTGGGCTCTATGTCGGGACGTGTGTTGGGTTCTACCTCAGGATTTAGCTTACTTTCAGCTCTACGTCGGGACGTGTGTTGGGCTCTACGTCGGGACGTGTGTTGGGCTCTACGTCGGGACGTGTGTTGGGCTGTACGTCGGGACGTTTGTTGGGCTGTACGTCGGGACGTGTGTTGGGCTCTACGTCGGGACGTGTGTTGGGCTCTACGTCGGGACGTGTGTTGGGCTCTACGTCGGGACGTGTGTTGGGCTCTACGTCGGGACGTGTGTTGGGCTCTACCTCAGGATTTAGCTTACTTTCAGCTCTGCGTCGGGACGTGTGTTGGGCTCTACGTCGGGACGTGTGTTGGGCTCTGCGTCGGGACGTGTGTTGGGCTCTGCGTCGGGACGTGTGTTGGGCTCTACATCAGGATTTAGCTTACTTTCAGCTCTACGTCGGGACGTGTGTTGGGCTCTACGTCGGGACGTGTGTTGGGCTCTACGTCGGGACGTGTGTTGGGCTCCACGTCGGGACGTGTGTGGGGCTCCACGTCGGGACGTGTGTGGGGCTCCACGTCGGGACGTGTGTGGCGCTCCGCGTCGGGACGTGTGTGGCGCTCCGCGTCGGGACGTGTGTGGGGCTCCGCGTCGGGACGTGTGTGGGGCTCCGCGTCGGGACGTGTGTGGGGCTCCGCGTCGGGACGTGTGTTGGGCTCTCCGTCGGGACGTGTGTTGGGCTCTCCGTCGGGACGTGTGTTGGGCTCTACGTCAGGATTTAGCTTACATTCAGCTCTACGTCGGGACGTGTGTTGGGCTCTACGTCGGGACGTGTGTTGGGCTCTACGTCGGGACGTGTGTTGGGCTCTACGTCGGGACGTGTGTTGGGCTCTACCTCAGGATTTAGCTTACTTTCAGCTCTACGTCGGGACGTGTGTTGGGCTCTACGTCGGGACGTGTGTTGGGCTCTACGTCGGGACGTGTGTTGGGCTCTACGTCGGGACGTGTGTTGGGCTCTACGTCGGGACGTGTGTTGGGCTCTACGTCGGGACGTGTGTTGGGCTCTACGTCGGGACGTGTGTTGGGCTCTACGTCGGGACGTGTGTTGGGCTCTACGTCGGGACGTGTGTTGGGCTCTACGTCGGGACGTGTGTTGGGCTCTATGTCGGGACGTGTGTTGGGCTCTACCTCAGGATTTAGCTTACTTTCCGCTCTGCGTCGGGACGTGTGTTGGGCTGTACGTCGGGACGTGTGTTGGGCTCTACGTCGGGACGTGTGTTGGGCTCTACGTCGGGACGTGTGTTGGGCTCTACGTCGGGACGTGTGTTGGGCTCTACGTCGGGACGTGTGTTGGGCTCTACGTCGGGACGTGTGTTGGGCTCTACCTCAGGATTTAGCTTACTTTCCGCTCTGCGTCGGGACGCGTGTTGGGCTCTACGTCAGGATTTAGCTTACTTTCCGCTCTGCGTCGGGACGTGTGTTGGGCTCTACGTCGAGACGTGTGATGGGCTCTACCTCAGGATTTAGCTTACTTTCCGCTCTGCGTCGGGACGTGTGTTGGGCTCTACCTCAGGATTTAGCTTACTTTCAGCTCTACGTCGGGACGTGTGTTGGGCTGTACGTCGGGACGTGTGTTGGGCTGTACGTCGGGACGTGTGTTGGGCTCTACGTCGGGACGTGTGTTGGGCTCTACTTCGGGACGTTTGTTGGGCTCTACGTCGGGACGTGTGTTGGGCTCTACGTCGGGACGCGTGTTGGGCTCTACCTCAGGATTTAGCTTACTTTCCGCTCTGCGTCGGGACGCGTGTTGGGCTCTACCTCAGGATTTAGCTTACTTTCCGCTCTGCGTCGGGACGCGTGTTGGGCTCTACCTCAGGATTTAGCTTACTTTCCGCTCTGCGTCGGGACGCGTGTTGGGCTCTACCTCAGGATTTAGCTTACTTTCCGCTCTGCGTCGGGACGCGTGTTGGGCTCTACCTCAGGATTTAGCTTACTTTCCGCTCTGCGTCGGGACGCGTGTTGGGCTCTACCTCAGGATTTAGCTTACTTTCAGCTCTACGTCGGGACGTGTGTTGGGCTGTGCGTCGGGACGTGTGTTGGGCTCTACATCAGGATTTCGCTTACTTTCAGCTCTACATCGGAACGTGTGTTGGGCTCTGCGTCGGGACGTGTGTTGGGCTCTGCGTCGGGACGTGTGTTGGGCTCTGCGTCGGGACGTGTGTTGGGCTCTACGTCGGGACGTGTGTTGGGCTCTGCGTCGGGACGTGTGTTGGGCTCTGCGTCGGGACGTGTGTTGGGCTCTACGTCGGGACGTGTGTTGGGCTCTACGTCGAGACGTGTGATGGGCTCTAAATCAGGATTTAGATTACTTTCAGCTCTACGTCGGGACGTGTGTTGGGCTCTACGTCGAGACGTGTGTTGGGCTCTACGTCGGGACGTGTGTTGGGCTCTACGTCGGGACGTGTGTTGGGCTCTACCTCAGGATTTAGCTTACTTTCCGCTCTGCGTCGGGACGCGTGTTGGGCTCTACGTCAGGATTTAGCTTACTTTCCGCTCTGCGTCGGGACGTGTGTTGGGCTCTACGTCGAGACGTGTGATGGGCTCTACCTCAGGATTTAGCTTACTTTCCGCTCTGCGTCGGGACGTGTGTTGGGCTGTACGTCGGGACGTGTGTTGGGCTGTACGTCGGGACGTGTGTTGGGCTCTACGTCGGGACGTGTGTTGGGCTCTACTTCGGGACGTTTGTTGGGCTCTACGTCGGGACGTGTGTTGGGCTCTACGTCGGGACGCGTGTTGGGCTCTACCTCAGGATTTAGCTTACTTTCCGCTCTGCGTCGGGACGCGTGTTGGGCTCTACCTCAGGATTTAGCTTACTTTCCGCTCTGCGTCGGGACGCGTGTTGGGCTCTACCTCAGGATTTAGCTTACTTTCCGCTCTGCGTCGGGACGCGTGTTGGGCTCTACCTCAGGATTTAGCTTACTTTCCGCTCTGCGTCGGGACGCGTGTTGGGCTCTACCTCAGGATTTAGCTTACTTTCCGCTCTGCGTCGGGACGCGTGTTGGGCTCTACCTCAGGATTTAGCTTACTTTCAGCTCTACGTCGGGACGTGTGTTGGGCTGTGCGTCGGGACGTGTGTTGGGCTCTACATCAGGATTTCGCTTACTTTCAGCTCTACATCGGAACGTGTGTTGGGCTCTGCGTCGGGACGTGTGTTGGGCTCTGCGTCGGGACGTGTGTTGGGCTCTGCGTCGGGACGTGTGTTGGGCTCTACGTCGGGACGTGTGTTGGGCTCTGCGTCGGGACGTGTGTTGGGCTCTGCGTCGGGACGTGTGTTGGGCTCTACGTCGGGACGTGTGTTGGGCTCTACGTCGAGACGTGTGATGGGCTCTAAATCAGGATTTAGATTACTTTCAGCTCTACGTCGGGACGTGTGTTGGGCTCTACGTCGAGACGTGTGATGGGCTCTACGTCGGGACGTGTGTTGGGCTCTACGTCGGGACGTGTGTTGGGCTCTACCTCAGGATTTATCTTTCTTTCATCTCTACGTCGGGACGTGTGTTGGGCTGTACGTCGGGACGTGTGTTGGGCTGTACGTCGGGACTTGTGTTGGGCTGTACGTCGGGACGTGTGTTGGGCTATACGTCGGGACGTGTGTTGGGCTATACGTCGGGACGTGTGTTGGGCTGTACATCGGGACGTGTGTTAGGCTCTCCGTCGGGACGTGTGTTGGGCTCTACGTCAGGATTTAGCTTACATTCAGCTCTACGTCGGGACGTGTGTTGGGCTCTACGTCTGGACGTGTGTTGGGCTCTACCTCAGGATTTAGCTTACTTTCAGCTCTACGTCGGGACGTGTGTTGGGCTCTACGTCGGGACGTGTGTTGGGCTCTACGTCGGGACGTGTTTTGGGCTCTACGTCGGGACGTGTGTTGGGCTCTACGTCGGGACGTGTGTTGGGCTCTACGTCGGGACGTGTGTTGGGCTCTACGTCGGGACGTGTGTTGGGCTCTACGTCGGGACGTGTGTTGGGCTCTACCTCAGGATTTAGCTTACTTTCCGCTCTGCGTCGGGACGTGTGTTGTGCTCTACCTCAGGATTTAGCTTACTTTCCGCTCTACGTCGGGACGTGTGTTGGGCTGTACGTCGGGACGTGTGTTGGGCTGTACGTCGGGACGTGTGTTGGGCTGTACGTCGGGACGTGTGTTGGGCTCTCCGTCGGGACGTGTGTTGGGCTCTCCGTCGGGACGTGTGTTGGGCTCTCCGTCGGGACGTGTGTTGGGCTCTCCGTCGGGACGTGTGTTGGGCTCTCCGTCGGGACGTGTGTTGGGCTCTACGTCGGGACGTGTGTTGGGCTCTACCTCAGGATTTAGCTTACTTTCAGCTCTACGTCGGGACGTGTGTTGGGCTCTGCGTCGGGACGTGTGTTGGGCTCTGCGTCGGGTCGTGTGTTGGGCTCTGCGTCGGGACGTGTGTTGGGCTCTGCGTCGGGACGTGTGTGGGGCTCTGCGTCGGGACGTGTGTGGGGCTCTGCTTCGGGACGTGTGTGGGGCTCTACGTCGGGACGTGTGTGGGGCTCTACGTCGGGACGTGTGTGGGGCTCTACGTCGGGACGTGTGTTGCGCTCTGCGTCGGGACGTGTGTTGGGCTCTACCTCAGGATTTAGCTTACTTTCAGCTCTACTTCGGGACGTGTGTTGGGCTCTCCGTCGGGACGTGTGTTGGGCTCTCCGTCGGGACGTGTGTTGGGCTCTCCGTCGGGACGTGTGTTGGGCTCTCCGTCGGGACGTGTGTTGGGCTCTACCTCAGGATTTAGCTTATTTTCAGCTCTACGTCGGGACGTGTGTTGGGCTCTACGTCGGGACGTGTGTTGGGCTCTACGTCGGGACGTGTGTTGGGCTCTACGTCGGGACGTGTGTTGGGCTCTACGTCGGGACGTGTGTGGGGCTCTACGTCGGGACGTGTGTGGGGCTCTACGTCGGGACGTGTGTGGGGCTCTACGTCGGGACGTGTGTGGGGCTCTACGTCGGGACGTGTGTGGGGCTCTACGTCGGGACGTGTGTGGGGCTCTACGTCGGGACGTGTGTGGGGCTCTACCTCAGGATTTAGCTTACTTTCAGCTGTGCGTCGGGACGTGTGTTGGGCTCTACGTCGGGACGTGTGTTGGGCTCTGCGTCGGGACGTGTGTTGGGCTCTACATCAGGATTTAGCTTACTTTCAGCTCTACGTCGGGACGTGAGTTGGGCTCCACGTCGGGACGTGTGTTGGGCTGTACGTCGGGACGTGTGTTGGGCTGTACGTCGGGACGTGTGTTGGGCTGTACGTCGGGACGTGTGTTGGGCTGTACGTCGGGACGTGTGTTGGGCTGTACGTCGGGACGTGTGTTGGGCTCTACGTCGGGACGTGTGTTGGGCTCTACCTCAGGATTTAGCTTACTTTCAGCTCTGCGTCGGGACGTGTGTTGGGCTCTACGTCGGGACGTGTGTTGGGCTCTACGTCGGGACGTGTGTTGGGCTCTACGTCGGGACGTGTGTAGGGCTCTACGTCGGGACGTGTGTGGGGCTCCACGTCGGGACGTGTGTGGGGCTCCACGTCGGGACGTGTGTGGGGCTCTACGTCGGGACGTGTGTGGGGCTCTACGTCGGGACGTGTGTTGGGCTCCACGTCGGGACGTGTGTTGGGCTCCACGTCGGGACGTGTGTGGGGCTCCACGTCGGGACGTGTGTTGGGCTCTACGTCGGGACGTGTGTTGGGCTCTACATCAGGATTTAGCTTACTTTCAGCTCTACATCGGAACGTGTGTTGGGCTCTGCGTCGGGACGTGTGTTTGGCTCTGCGTCGGGACGTGTGTGGGGCTCTGCGTCGGGACGTGTGTGGGGCTCTACGTCGGGACGTGTGTGGGGCTCTACGTCGGGACGTGTGTGGGGCTCTACGTCGGGACGTGTGTGGGGCTCTACGTCGGGACGTGTGTGGGGCTCTACGTCGGGACGTGTGTGGGGCTCTACGTCGGGACGTGTGTTGGGCTCTACGTCGGGACGTGTGTGGGGCTCTACGTCGGGACGTGTGTGGGGCTCTACGTCGGGACGTGTGTGGGGCTCTACGTCGGGACGTGTGTGGGGCTCTACGTCGGGACGTGTGTTGCGCTCTGCGTCGGGACGTGCGTTGGGCTCTACCTCGGGATTTAGCTTACTTTCAGGTCTACGTCGGGACGTGTGTTGGGCTCTACATCGGGACATGTGTTGGGCTCTACCTCAGGATTTAGCTTACTTTCAGCTCTACGTGGGGACGTGTCTTGGGCTCTACCTCAGGATTTAGCTTACTTTCCGCTCTGCGTCGGGACGTGTTTTGGGCTCTACCTCAGGATTTAGCTTACTTTCCGCTCTGCGTCGGGACGTGTTTTGGGCTCTACCTCAGGATTTAGCTTACTTTCCGCTCTGCGTCGGGACGTGTGTTGGGCTCTAGGTCGGGACGTGTGTTGGGCTCTAGGTCGGGACGTGTGTTGGGCTCTGCGTCGGGACGTGTGTTGGGCTCTACATCAGGACTTAGCTTACTTTCAGCTCTACGTCGGGACGTGTGTTTGGCTCTGCGTCGGGACGTGTGTTTGGCTCTGCGTCGGGACGTGTGTTTGGCTCTGCGTCGGGACGTGTGTTTGGCTCTGCGTCGGGACGTGTGTTTGGCTCTGCGTCGGGACGTGTGTTTGGCTCTGCGTCGGGATGTGTGTTTGGCTCTGCGTCGGGACGTGTGTTGGGCTCTACCTCAGGATTTAGCTTACTTTCCGCTCTGCGTTTGGACGTGTGTTGGGCTCTACCTCAGGATTTAGCTTACTTTCTGCTCTACATGGGGACGTGTGTTGGGCTCTCCCTCAGGATTTAGCTTACTTTCAGCTCTACGTCGGGACGTGTGTTGGGCTCTACGTCGGCATTTAGCTTACTTCCAGCTCTACGTCGGGACGTGTGTTGGACTCTACGTCGGGACGTGTGTTGGACTCTACGTCGGGACGTGTGTTGGACTCTATGTCGGGACGTGTGTTGGGCTCTACCTCAGGATTTAGCTTACTTTCCGCTCTGCGTCGGGACGTGTGTTGGGCTCTACCTCAGGATTTAGCTTACTTTCAGCTCTACGTCGGGACGTGTGTTGGGCTCTAGGTCGGGACGTGTGTTGGGCTCTACGTCGGGACGTGTGTTGGGCTCTACGTCGGGACGTGTGTTGGGCTCAACGTCGGGACGTGTGTTGGGCTCAACGTCGGGACGTGTGTTGGGCTCTACGTCGGGACGTGTGTTGGGCTCTACGTCGGGACGTGTGTTGGGCTCTAGGTCGGGACGTGTGTTGGGCTCTACCTCAGGATTTAGCTTACTTTCAGCTCTACGTGGGGACGTGTGTTGGGCTCAACCTCAGGATTTAGCTTACTTTCAGCTCTACGTCGGGACGTGTGTTGGGCTCTACGTCGGCATTTAGCTTACTTCCAGCTCTACGTCGGGACGTGTGTTGGGCTCTACGTCGGCATTTAGCTTACTTCCAGCTCTACGTCGGGACGTGTGTTGGACTCTACGTCGGGACGTGTGTTGGACTCTATGTCGGGACGTGTGTTGGGCTCTACCTCAGGATTTAGCTTACTTTCCGCTCTGCGTCGGGACGTGTGTTGGGCTCTACCTCAGGATTTAGCTTACTTTCAGCTCTACGTCGGGACGTGTGTTGGGCTCTAGGTCGGGACGTGTGTTGGGCTCTACGTCGGGACGTGTGTTGGGCTCTAGGTCGGGACGTGTGTTGGGCTCTAGGTCGGGACGTGTGTTGGGCTCTACCTCAGGATTTAGCTTACTTTCCGCTCTGCGTCGGGACGTGTGTTGGGCTCTACCTCAGGATTTAGCTTACTTTCAGCTCTACGTCGGGACGTGTGTTGGGCTCTAGGTCGGGACGTGTGTTGGGCTCTAGGTCGGGACGTGTGTTGGGCTCTAGGTCGGGACGTGTGTTGGGCTCTAGGTCGGGACGTGTGTTGGGCTCTACGTCGGGACGTGTGTTGGGCTCTACGTCGGGACGTGTGTTGGGCTCTACGTCGGGACGTGTGTTGGGCTCTACGTCGGGACGTGTGTTGGGCTCTACGTCGGGACGTGTGTTGGGCTCTACGTCGGGACGTGTGTTGGGCTCTACGTCGGGACGTGTGTTGGGCTCTACGTCGGGACGTGTGTTGGGCTCTACGTCGGGACGTGTGTTGGGCTCTACCTCAGGATTTAGCTTACTTTCCGCTCTGCGTCGGGACGTGTGTTGGGCTCTACCTCAGGATTTAGCTTACTTTCCGCTCTGCGTCGGGACGTGTGTTGGGCTCTACCTCAGGATTTAGCTTACTTTCCGCTCTACGTCGGGACGTGTGTTGGGCTCTACGTCGGGACGTGTGTTGGGCTCTACGTCGGGACGTGTGTTGGGCTCTACGTCGGGACGTGTGTTGGGCTCTACGTCGGGACGTGTGTTGGGCTCTACGTCGGGACGTGTGTTGGGCTCTACCTCAGGATTTAGCTTACTTTCCGCTCTGCGTCGGGACGCGTGTTGGGCTCTACGTCAGGATTTAGCTTACTTTCCGCTCTGCGTCGGGACGTGTGTTGGGCTCTAGGTCGGGACGTGTGTTGGGCTCTACCTCAGGATTTAGCTTACTTTCCGCTCTGCGTCGGGACGTGTGTTGGGCTCTACCTCAGGATTTAGCTTACTTTCAGCTCTACGTCGGGACGTGTGTTGGGCTCTAGGTCGGGACGTGTGTTGGGCTCTAGGTCGGGACGTGTGTTGGGCTCTAAGTCGGGACGTGTGTTGGGCTCTACGTCGGGACGTGTGTTGGGCTCTACGTCGGGACGTGTGTTGGGCTCTACGTCGGGACGTGTGTTGGGCTCTACGTCGGGACGTGTGTTGGGCTCTACGTCGGGACGTGTGTTGGGCTCTACGTCGGGACGTGTGTTGGGCTCTACGTCGGGACGTGTGTTGGGCTCTACGTCGGGACGTGTGTTGGGCTCTACGTCGGGACGTGTGTTGGGCTCTACCTCAGGATTTAGCTTACTTTCCGCTCTGCGTCGGGACGTGTGTTGGGCTCTACCTCAGGATTTAGCTTACTTTCCGCTCTGCGTCGGGACGTGTGTTGGGCTCTACCTCAGGATTTAGCTTACTTTCCGCTCTACGTCGGGACGTGTGTTGGGCTCTACGTCGGGACGTGTGTTGGGCTCTACGTCGGGACGTGTGTTGGGCTCTACGTCGGGACGTGTGTTGGGCTCTACGTCGGGACGTGTGTTGGGCTCTACGTCGGGACGTGTGTTGGGCTCTACGTCGGGACGTGTGTTGGGCTCTACCTCAGGATTTAGCTTACTTTCCGCTCTGCGTCGGGACGCGTGTTGGGCTCTACGTCAGGATTTAGCTTACTTTCCGCTCTGCGTCGGGACGTGTGTTGGGCTCTACGTCGAGACGTGTGATGGGCTCTACCTCAGGATTTAGCTTACTTTCCGCTCTGCGTCGGGACGTGTTTTGGGCTCTACCTCAGGATTTAGCTTACTTTCCGCTCTACGTCGGGACGTGTGTTGGGCTGTACGTCGGGACGTGTGTTGGGCTGTACGTCGGGACGTGTGTTGGGCTGTACGTCGGGACGTGTGTTGGGCTCTACGTCGGGACGTGTGTTGGGCTCTACGTCGGGACGTTTGTTGGGCTCTACGTCGGGACGTGTGTTGGGCTCTACGTCGGGACGCGTGTTGGGCTCTACCTCAGGATTTAGCTTACTTTCCGCTCTGCGTCGGGACGCGTGTTGGGCTCTACCTCAGGATTTAGCTTACTTTCCGCTCTGCGTCGGGACGCGTGTTGGGCTCTACCTCAGGATTTAGGTTACTTTCCGCTCTGCGTCGGGACGCGTGTTGGGCTCTACCTCAGGATTTAGCTTACTTTCCGCTCTGCGTCGGGACGCGTGTTGGGCTCTACCTCAGGATTTAGCTTACTTTCAGCTCTACGTCGGGACGTGTGTTGGGCTGTGCGTCGGGACGTGTGTTGGGCTCTACATCAGGATTTCGCTTACTTTCAGCTCTACATCGGGACGTGTGTTGGGCTCTGCGTCGGGACGTGTGTTGGGCTCTGCGTCGGGACGTGTATTGGGCTCTGCGTCGGGACGTGTGTTGGGCTCTACGTCGGGACGTGTGTTGGGCTCTGCGTCGGGACGTGTGTTGGGCTCTACGTCGGGACATGTGTTGGGCTCTACGTCGAGACGTGTGATGGGCTCTAAATCAGGATTTAGATTACTTTCAGCTCTACGTCGGGACGTGTGTTGGGCTCTACGTCGGGACGTGTGTTGGGCTCTACGTCGGGACGTGTGTTGGGCTCTACGTCGGGACGTGTGTTGGGCTCTACCTCAGGATTTAGCTTACTTTCATCTCTACGTCGGGACGTGTGTTGGGCTGTACGTCGGGACGTGTGTTGGGCTGTACGTCGGGACGTGTGTTGGGCTGTACGTCGGGACGTGTGTTGGGATGTACGTCGGGACGTGTGTTGGGCTCTCCGTCGGGACGTGTGTTGGGCTCTACGTCAGGATTTAGCTTACATTCAGCTCTACGTCGGGACGTGTGTTGTGCTCTACGTCTGGACGTGTGTTGGGCTCTACCTCAGGTTTTAGCTTACTTTCAGCTCTACGTCGGGACGTGTGTTGGGCTCTACGTCGGGACGTGTGTTGGGCTCTACGTCGGGACGTGTGTTGGGCTCTACGTCGGGACGTGTGTTGGGCTCTACGTCGGGACGTGTGTTGGGCTCTACGTCGGGACGTGTGTTGGGCTCTACGTCGGGACGTGTGTTGGGCTCTACGTCGGGACGTGTGTTGGGCTCTACGTCGGGACGTGTGTTGGGCTCTACCTCAGGATTTAGCTTACTTTCCGCTCTGCGTCGGGACGTGTGTTGTGCTCTACCTCAGGATTTAGCTTACTTTCCGCTCTACGTCGGGACGTGTGTTGGGCTGTACGTCGGGACGTGTGTTGGGCTCTCCGTCGGGACGTGTGTTGGGCTCTCCGTCGGGACGTGTGTTGGGCTCTCCGTCGGGACGTATGTTGGGCTCTCCGTCGGGACGTGTGTTGGGCTCTCCGTCGGGACGTGTGTTGGGCTCTCCGTCGGGACGTGTGTTGGGCTCTCCGTCGGGACGTGTGTTGGGCTCTACGTCAGGATTTAGCTTACATTCAGCTCTACGTCGGGACGTGTGTTGGGCTCTACGTCGGGACGTGTGTTGGGCTCTACCTCAGGATTTAGCTTACTTTCAGCTCTACGTCGGGACGTGTGTTGGGCTCTACGTCGGGACGTGTGTTGGGCTCTACGTCGGGACGTGTGTTGGGCTCTACCTCAGGATTTAGCTTACTTTCCGCTCTGCGTCGGGACGTGTGTTGGGCTCTACCTCAGGATTTAGCTTACTTTCAGCTCTACGTCGGGACGTGTGTTGGGCTGTACGTCGGGACGTGTGTTGGGCTGTACGTCGGGACGTGTGTTGGGCTGTACGTCGGGACGTGTGTTGGGCTCTACGTCGGGACGTTTGTTGGGCTCTACGTCGGGACGTGTGTTGGGCTCTGCGTCGGGACGTGTGTTGGGCTCTGCGTCGGGACGTGTGTTGGGCTCTGCGTCGGGACGTGTGTTGGGCTCTGCGTCGGGACGTGTGTTGGGCTTTGCGTCGGGACGTGTGTGGGGCTCTGCGTCGGGACGTGTGTGGGGCTCTGCTTCGGGACGTGTGTGGGGCTCTACGTCGGGACGTGTGTGGGGCTCTACGTCGGGACGTGTGTGGGGCTCTACGTCGGGACGTGTGTGGGGCTCTACGTCGGGACGTGTGTGGGGCTCTACGTCGGGACGTGTGTGGGGCTCTACGTCGGGACGTGTGTGGGGCTCTACGTCGGGACGTGTGTTGCGCTCTGCGTCGGGACGTGTGTTGGGCTCTACCTCAGGATTTAGCTTACTTTCAGCTCTACTTCGGGACGTGTGTTGGGCTCTCCGTCGGGACGTGTGTTGGGCTCTCCGTCGGGACGTGTGTTGGGCTCTCCGTCGGGACGTGTGTTGGGCTCTACCTCAGGATTTAGCTTACTTTCAGCTCTACGTCGGGACGTGTGTTGGGCTCTACGTCGGGACGTGTGTTGGGCTCTACGTCGGGACGTGTGTTGGGCTCTACGTCGGGACGTGTGTTGGGCTCTACGTCGGGACGTGTGTTGGGCTCTACGTCGGGACGTGTGTTGGGCTCTACCTCAGGATTTAGCTTACTTTCCGCTCTGCGTTGGGACGTGTGTTGGGCTCTACCTCAGGATTTAGCTTACTTTCAGCTCTACGTCGGGACGTGTGTTGGGCTCTACGTCGGGACGTGTGTTGGGCTGTACGTCGGGACGTGTGTTGGGCTCTACGTCGGGACGTGTGTTGGGCTCTACGTCGGGACGTGTGTTGGGCTCTACGTCGGGACGTGTGTTGGGCTCTACGTCGGGACGTGTGTTGGGCTCTACGTCGGGACGTGTGTTGGGCTCTACGTCGGGACGTGTGTTGGGCTCTACGTCGGGACGTGTGTTGGGCTCTACCTCAGGATTTAGCTTACTTTCAGCTGTGCATCGGGACGTGTGTTGGGCTCTACGTCGGGACGTGTGTTGGGCTCTGCGTCGGGACGTGTGTTGGGCTCTACATCAGGATTTAGCTTACTTTCAGCTCTACGTCGGGACGTGTGTTGGGCTGTACGTCGGGACGTGTGTTGGGCTGTACGTCGGGACGTGTGTTGGGCTGTACGTCGGGACGTGTGTTGGGCTGTACGTCGGGACGTGTGTTGGGCTCTACGTCGGGACGTGTGTTGGGCTGTACGTCGGGACGTGTGTTGGGCTCTACGTCGGGACGTGTGTTGGGCTCTACCTCAGGATTTAGCTTACTTTCAGCTCTGCGTCGGGACGTGTGTTGGGCTCTACGTCGGGACGTGTGTTGGGCTCTGCGTCGGGACGTGTGTTGGGTTCTACGTCGGGACGTGTGTTGGGCTCCACGTCGGGACGTGTGTTGGGCTCTACGTCGG
Source organism: Leptosomus discolor (assembly GCF_034619465.1). Taxonomy (NCBI): domain Eukaryota; kingdom Metazoa; phylum Chordata; class Aves; order Leptosomiformes; family Leptosomidae; genus Leptosomus; species Leptosomus discolor. The sequence continues at coordinate 628,235 of NW_028237852.1, read as the reverse complement.
GACGTGTGTTGGGCTCCACGTCGGGACGTGTGTTGGGCTCTACGTCGGGACGTGTGTTGGGCTCTACGTCGGGACGTGTGTTGGGCTCTACGTCGGGACGTGTGTTGGGCTCCACGTCGGGACGTGTGTTGGGCTCCACGTCGGGACGTGTGTTGGGCTCTACGTCGGGACGTGTGTGGGGCTCCACGTCGGGACGTGTGTTGGGCTCCACGTCGGGACGTGTGTTGGGCTCTGCGTCGGGACGTGTGTTGGGCTCTACATCAGGATTTAGCTTACTTTCAGCTCTACATCGGAACGTGTGTTGGGCTCTACGTCGGGACGTGTGTTTGGCTCTGCGTCGGGACGTGTGTGGGGCTCTGCGTCGGGACGTGTGTTGGGCTCTGCGTCGGGACGTGTGTGGGGCTCTGCGTCGGGACGTGTGTGGGGCTCTACGTCGGGACGTGTGTGGGGCTCTACGTCGGGACGTGTGTGGGGCTCTACGTCGGGACGTGTGTTGGGCTCTACGTCGGGACGTGTGTGGGGCTCTACGTCGGGACGTGTGTGGGGCTCTACGTCGGGACGTGTGTGGGGCTCTGCGTCGGGACGTGTGTTGCGCTCTGCGTCGGGACGTGCGTTGGGCTCTACCTCGGGATTTAGCTTACTTTCAGGTCTACGTCGGGACGTGTGTTGGGCTCTACATCGGGACATGTGTTGGGCTCTACCTCAGGATTTAGCTTACTTTCAGCTCTACGTGGGGACGTGTCTTGGGCTCTACCTCAGGATTTAGCTTACTTTCCGCTCTGCGTCGGGACGTGTTTTGGGCTCTACCTCAGGATTTAGCTTACTTTCCGCTCTGCGTCGGGACGTGTTTTGGGCTCTACCTCAGGATTTAGCTTACTTTCCGCTCTGCGTCGGGACGTGTGTTGGGCTCTAGGTCGGGACGTGTGTTGGGCTCTGCGTCGGGACGTGTGTTGGGCTCTACATCAGGATTTAGCTTACTTTCAGCTCTACGTCGGGACGTGTGTTGGGTTCTACGTCGGGACGTGTGTTTGGCTCTGCGTCGGGACGTGTGTTTGGCTCTGCGTCGGGATGTGTGTTTGGCTCTGCGTCGGGACGTGTGTTGGGCTCTACCTCAGGATTTAGCTTACTTTCCGCTCTGCGTTTGGACGTGTGTTGGGCTCTACCTCAGGATTTAGCTTACTTTCTGCTCTACGTGGGGACGTGTGTTGGGCTCTCCCTCAGGATTTAGCTTACTTTCAGCTCTACGTCGGGACGTGTGTTGGGCTCTACGTCGGCATTTAGCTTACTTCCAGCTCTACGTCGGGACGTGTGTTGGACTCTACGTCGGGACGTGTGTTGGACTCTATGTCGGGACGTGTGTTGGGCTCTACCTCAGGATTTAGCTTACTTTCCGCTCTGCGGCGGGACGTGTGTTGGGCTCTACCTCAGGATTTAGCTTACTTTCAGCTCTACGTCGGGACGTGTGTTGGGCTCTAGGTCGGGACGTGTGTTGGGCTCTAGGTCGGGACGTGTGTTGGGCTCTAGGTCGGGACGTGTGTTGGGCTCTACGTCGGGACGTGTGTTGGGCTCTACGTCGGGACGTGTGTTGGGCTCTACGTCGGGACGTGTGTTGGGCTCTAGGTCGCGACGTGTGTTGGGCTCTACCTCAGGATTTAGCTTACTTTCAGCTCTACGTGGGGACGTGTGTTGGGCTCAACCTAGGGATTTAACTTACTTTCAGCTCTACGTCGGGACGTGTGTTGGGCTCTACGTCGGCATTTAGCTTACTTCCAGCTCTACGTCGGGACGTGTGTTGGACTCTACGTCGGGACGTGTGTTGGACTCTATGTCGGGACGTGTGTTGGGCTCTACCTCAGGATTTAGCTTACTTTCCGCTCTGCGTCGGGACGTGTGTTGGGCTCTACCTCAGGATTTAGCTTACTTTCAGCTCTACGTCGGGACGTGTGTTGGGCTCTAGGTCGGGACGTGTGTTGGGCTCTACGTCGGGACGTGTGTTGGGCTCTAGGTCGGGACGTGTGTTGGGCTCTAGGTCGGGACGTGTGTTGGGCTCTAGGTCGGGACGTGTGTTGGGCTCTAGGTCGGGACGTGTGTTGGGCTCTAGGTCGGGACGTGTGTTGGGCTCTAGGTCGGGACGTGTGTTGGGCTCTACGTCGGGACGTGTGTTGGGCTCAACGTCGGGACGTGTGTTGGGCTCTACGTCGGGACGTGTGTTGGGCTCTACGTCGGGACGTGTGTTGGGCTCTAGGTCGGGACGTGTGTTGGGCTCTACCTCAGGATTTAGCTTACTTTCAGCTCTACGTGGGGACGTGTGTTGGGCTCTACCTCAGGATTTAGCTTACTTTCAGCTCTACGTGGGGACGTGTGTTGGGATCTACCTCAGGATTTAGCTTACTTTCCGCTCTGCGTCGGGACGTGTGTTGGGCTCTAGGTCGGGACGTGTGTTGGGCTCTACCTCAGGATTTAGCTTACTTTCAGCTCTACGTCGGGACGTGTGTTGGGCTCTACGTCGGGACGTGTGTTGGGCTCTACGTCGGGACGTGTGTTGGGCTCTACCTCAGGATTTAGCTTACTTTCCGCTCTGCGTCGGGACGTGTGTTGGGCTCTACCTCAGGATTTAGCTTACTTTCAGCTCTACGTCGGGACGTGTGTTGGGCTGTACGTCGGGACGTGTGTTGGGCTGTACGTCGGGACGTGTGTTGGGCTGTACGTCGGGACGTGTGTTGGGCTCTACGTCGGGACGTTTGTTGGGCTCTACGTCGGGACGTGTGTTGGGCTCTGCGTCGGGACGTGTGTTGGGCTCTGCGTCGGGACGTGTGTTGGGCTCTGCGTCGGGACGTGTGTTGGGCTCTGCGTCGGGACGTGTGTTGGGCTTTGCGTCGGGACGTGTGTGGGGCTCTGCGTCGGGACGTGTGTGGGGCTCTGCTTCGGGACGTGTGTGGGGCTCTACGTCGGGACGTGTGTTGGGCTCTACGTCGGGACGTGTGTGGGGCTCTACGTCGGGACGTGTGTGGGGCTCTACGTCGGGACGTGTGTGGGGCTCTACGTCGGGACGTGTGTGGGGCTCTACGTCGGGACGTGTGTGGGGCTCTACGTCGGGACGTGTGTTGCGCTCTGCGTCGGGACGTGTGTTGGGCTCTACCTCAGGATTTAGCTTACTTTCAGCTCTACTTCGGGACGTGTGTTGGGCTCTCCGTCGGGACGTGTGTTGGGCTCTCCGTCGGGACGTGTGTTGGGCTCTCCGTCGGGACGTGTGTTGGGCTCTACCTCAGGATTTAGCTTACTTTCAGCTCTACGTCGGGACGTGTGTTGGGCTCTACGTCGGGACGTGTGTTGGGCTCTACGTCGGGACGTGTGTTGGGCTCTACGTCGGGACGTGTGTTGGGCTCTACGTCGGGACGTGTGTTGGGCTCTACGTCGGGACGTGTGTTGGGCTCTACGTCGGGACGTGTGTTGGGCTCTACCTCAGGATTTAGCTTACTTTCCGCTCTGCGTTGGGACGTGTGTTGGGCTCTACCTCAGGATTTAGCTTACTTTCAGCTCTACGTCGGGACGTGTGTTGGGCTCTACGTCGGGACGTGTGTTGGGCTGTACGTCGGGACGTGTGTTGGGCTCTACGTCGGGACGTGTGTTGGGCTCTACGTCGGGACGTGTGTTGGGCTCTACGTCGGGACGTGTGTTGGGCTCTACGTCGGGACGTGTGTTGGGCTCTACGTCGGGACGTGTGTTGGGCTCTACGTCGGGACGTGTGTTGGGCTCTACCTCAGGATTTAGCTTACTTTCAGCTGTGCATCGGGACGTGTGTTGGGCTCTACGTCGGGACGTGTGTTGGGCTCTGCGTCGGGACGTGTGTTGGGCTCTACATCAGGATTTAGCTTACTTTCAGCTCTACGTCGGGACGTGTGTTGGGCTGTACGTCGGGACGTGTGTTGGGCTGTACGTCGGGACGTGTGTTGGGCTGTACGTCGGGACGTGTGTTGGGCTCTACGTCGGGACGTGTGTTGGGCTCTACGTCGGGACGTGTGTTGGGCTGTACGTCGGGACGTGTGTTGGGCTCTACGTCGGGACGTGTGTTGGGCTCTACCTCAGGATTTAGCTTACTTTCAGCTCTGCGTCGGGACGTGTGTTGGGCTCTACGTCGGGACGTGTGTTGGGCTCTGCGTCGGGACGTGTGTTGGGTTCTACGTCGGGACGTGTGTTGGGCTCCACGTCGGGACGTGTGTTGGGCTCTACGTCGGGACGTGTGTTGGGCTCCACGTCGGGACGTGTGTTGGGCTCTACGTCGGGACGTGTGTTGGGCTCTACGTCGGGACGTGTGTTGGGCTCTACGTCGGGACGTGTGTTGGGCTCCACGTCGGGACGTGTGTTGGGCTCCACGTCGGGACGTGTGTTGGGCTCTACGTCGGGACGTGTGTGGGGCTCCACGTCGGGACGTGTGTTGGGCTCTACGTCGGGACGTGTGTTGGGCTCTGCGTCGGGACGTGTGTTGGGCTCTACATCAGGATTTAGCTTACTTTCAGCTCTACATCGGAACGTGTGTTGGGCTCTACGTCGGGACGTGTGTTTGGCTCTGCGTCGGGACGTGTGTGGGGCTCTGCGTCGGGACGTGTGTTGGGCTCTGCGTCGGGACGTGTGTGGGGCTCTGCGTCGGGACGTGTGTGGGGCTCTACGTCGGGACGTGTGTGGGGCTCTACGTCGGGACGTGTGTGGGGCTCTACGTCGGGACGTGTGTTGGGCTCTACGTCGGGACGTGTGTGGGGCTCTACGTCGGGACGTGTGTGGGGCTCTACGTCGGGACGTGTGTGGGGCTCTACGTCGGGACGTGTGTGGGGCTCTGCGTCGGGACGTGTGTTGCGCTCTGCGTCGGGACGTGCGTTGGGCTCTACCTCGGGATTTAGCTTACTTTCAGGTCTACGTCGGGACGTGTGTTGGGCTTTACATCGGGACATGTGTTGGGCTCTACCTCAGGATTTAGCTTACTTTCAGCTCTACGTGGGGACGTGTCTTGGGCTCTACCTCAGGATTTAGCTTACTTTCCGCTCTGCGTCGGGACGTGTTTTGGGCTCTACCTCAGGATTTAGCTTACTTTCCGCTCTGCGTCGGGACGTGTTTTGGGCTCTACCTCAGGATTTAGCTTACTTTCCGCTCTGCGTCGGGACGTGTGTTGGGCTCTAGGTCGGGACGTGTGTTGGGCTCTGCGTCGGGACGTGTGTTGGGCTCTACATCAGGATTTAGCTTACTTTCAGCTCTACGTCGGGACGTGTGTTGGGTTCTACGTCGGGACGTGTGTTTGGCTCTGCGTCGGGACGTGTGTTTGGCTCTGCGTCGGGATGTGTGTTTGGCTCTGCGTCGGGACGTGTGTTGGGCTCTACCTCAGGATTTAGCTTACTTTCCGCTCTGCGTTTGGACGTGTGTTGGGCTCTACCTCAGGATTTAGCTTACTTTCTGCTCTACGTGGGGACGTGTGTTGGGCTCTCCCTCAGGATTTAGCTTACTTTCAGCTCTACGTCGGGACGTGTGTTGGGCTCTACGTCGGCATTTAGCTTACTTCCAGCTCTACGTCGGGACGTGTGTTGGACTCTACGTCGGGACGTGTGTTGGACTCTATGTCGGGACGTGTGTTGGGCTCTACCTCAGGATTTAGCTTACTTTCCGCTCTGCGGCGGGACGTGTGTTGGGCTCTACCTCAGGATTTAGCTTACTTTCAGCTCTACGTCGGGACGTGTGTTGGGCTCTAGGTCGGGACGTGTGTTGGGCTCTAGGTCGGGACGTGTGTTGGGCTCTAGGTCGGGACGTGTGTTGGGCTCTACGTCGGGACGTGTGTTGGGCTCTACGTCGGGACGTGTGTTGGGCTCTACGTCGGGACGTGTGTTGGGCTCTAGGTCGGGACGTGTGTTGGGCTCTACCTCAGGATTTAGCTTACTTTCAGCTCTACGTGGGGACGTGTGTTGGGCTCAACCTAGGGATTTAACTTACTTTCAGCTCTACGTCGGGACGTGTGTTGGGCTCTACGTCGGCATTTAGCTTACTTCCAGCTCTACGTCGGGACGTGTGTTGGACTCTACGTCGGGACGTGTGTTGGACTCTATGTCGGGACGTGTGTTGGGCTCTACCTCAGGATTTAGCTTACTTTCCGCTCTGCGTCGGGACGTGTGTTGGGCTCTACCTCAGGATTTAGCTTACTTTCAGCTCTACGTCGGGACGTGTGTTGGGCTCTAGGTCGGGACGTGTGTTGGGCTCTACGTCGGGACGTGTGTTGGGCTCTAGGTCGGGACGTGTGTTGGGCTCTAGGTCGGGACGTGTGTTGGGCTCTAGGTCGGGACGTGTGTTGGGCTCTAGGTCGGGACGTGTGTTGGGCTCTAGGTCGGGACGTGTGTTGGGCTCTAGGTCGGGACGTGTGTTGGGCTCTACGTCGGGACGTGTGTTGGGCTCAACGTCGGGACGTGTGTTGGGCTCTACGTCGGGACGTGTGTTGGGCTCTACGTCGGGACGTGTGTTGGGCTCTAGGTCGGGACGTGTGTTGGGCTCTACCTCAGGATTTAGCTTACTTTCAGCTCTACGTGGGGACGTGTGTTGGGCTCTACCTCAGGATTTAGCTTACTTTCAGCTCTACGTGGGGACGTGTGTTGGGATCTACCTCAGGATTTAGCTTACTTTCCGCTCTGCGTCGGGACGTGTGTTGGGCTCTAGGTCGGGACGTGTGTTGGGCTCTACGTCGGGACGTGTGTTGGGCTCTACGTCGGGACGTGTGTTGGGCTCTGAGTCGGGACGTGTGTTGGGCTCTGCGTCGGGACGTGTGTTGGGCTCTGCGTCGGGACGTGTGTGGGGCTCTACGTCGGGACGTGTGTTGGGCTCTACGTCGGGACGTGTGTTGGGCTCTACGTCGGGACGTGTGTTGGGCTCTACGTCGGGACGTGTGTTTGGCTCTGCGTCGGGACGTGTGTGGGGCTCTGCGTCGGGACGTGTGTTGGACTCTGCGTCGGGACGTGTGTTGGGCTCTGCGTCGGGACGTGTGTTGGGCTCTGCGTCGGGACGTGTGTGGGGCTCTGCGTCGGGACGTGTGTGGGGCTCTGCTTCGGGACGTGCGTGGGGCTCTACGTCGGGACGTGCGTGGGGCTCTACGTCGGGACGTGCGTGGGGCTCTACGTCGGGACGTGCGTGGGGCTCTACGTCGGGACGTGCGTGGGGCTCTACGTCGGGACGTGTGTGGGGCTCTACGTCGGGACGTGTGTTGCGCTCTGCGTCGGGACGTGTGTTGGGCTCTACCTCAGGATTTAGCTTACTTTCAGCTCTACTTCGGGACGTGTGTTGGGCTGTACGTCGGGACGTGTGTTGGGCTGTACGTCGGGACGTGTGTTGGGCTCTCCGTCGGGACGTGTGTTGGGCTCTACGTCAGGATTTAGCTTACATTCAGCTCTACGTCGGGACGTGTGTTGGGCTCTACGTCGGGACGTGTGTTGGGCTCTACCTCAGGATTTAGCTTACTTTCAGCTCTACGTCGGGACGTGTGTTGGGCTCTACGTCGGGACGTGTGTTGGGCTCTCCGTCGGGACGTGTGTTGGGCTCTACGTCGGGACGTGTGTTGGGCTCTACGTCGGGACGTGTGTTGGCTCTACGTCGGGACGTGTGTTGGGCTCTACGTCGGGACGTGTGTTGGGCTCTACGTCGGGACGTGTGTTGGGCTCTACGTCGGGACGTGTGTTGGGCTCTACGTCGGGACGTGTGTTGGGCTCTACGTCGAGACGTGTGATGGGCTCTACCTCAGGATTTAGCTTACTTTCCGCTCTGCGTCGGGACGTGTGTTGGGCTCTACCTCAGGATTTAGCTTACTTTCAGCTCTACGTCGGGACGTGTGTTGGGCTCTACGTCGGGACGTGTGTTGGGCTCTTCGTCGGGACGTGTTTTGGGCTGTACGTCGGGACGTGTGTTGGGCTCTACGTCGGGACGTGTGTTGGGCTCTACGTCGGGACGTGTGTTGGGCTCTACGTCGGGACGTGTGTTGGGCTCTACCTCAGGATTTAGCTTACTTTCAGCTCTGCGTCGGGACGTGTGTTGGGCTCCACGTCGGGACGTGTGTTGGGCTCTGCGTCGGGACGTGTGTTGGGCTCTACATCAGGATTTAGCTTACTTTCAGCTCTACGTCGGGACGTGTGTTGGGCTCCACGTCGGGACGTGTGTTGGGCTCTACGTCGGGACGTGTTTTGGGCTCTACGTCGGGACGTGTGTTGGGCTCTACCTCACGATTTAGCTTACTTTCAGCTCTGCGTCGGGACGTGTGTTGGGCTCTACGTCGGGACGTGTGTTGGGCTCCACGTCGGGACGTGTGTGGGGCTCCACGTCGGGACGTGTGTGGGGCTCCACGTCGGGACGTGTGTGGGGCTCCACGTCGGGACGTGTGTGGGGCTCCACGTCGGGACGTGTGTGGGGCTCCACGTCGGGACGTGTGTGGGGCTCCACGTCGGGACGTGTGTGGGGCTCCACGTCGGGACGTGTGTGGGGCTCTACGTCGGGACGTGTGTGGGGCTCTACCTCAGGATTTAGCTTACTTTCAGCTCTACGTCGGGACGTGTGTTGGGCTCTACCTCAGGATTTAGCTTACTTTCGGCTCTACGTCGGGACGTGTGTTGGACTCTACGTCGGGACGTGTGTTGGACTTTACGTCGGGACGTGCGTTGGGTTCTACCTCAGGATTTAGCTTACTTTCAGCTCTACGTGGGGACGTGTGTTGGGCTCTACCTCAGGATTTAGCTTACTTTCAGCTCTGCGTCGGGACGTGTGTTGGGCTCTGCGTCGGGACGTGTGTTGGGCTCTACGTCGGGACGTGTGTTGGGCTCTACGTCGGGACGTGTGTTGGGCTCTACGTCGGGACGTGTGTTGGGCTCTACGTCGGGACGTGTGTTGGGCTCTACGTCGGGACGTGTGTTGGGCTCTACGTCGGGACATGTGTGGGGCTCCACGTCGGGACGTGTGTTGGGCTCTGCGTCGGTACGTGTGTTGGGCTCTACATCAGGATTTAGCTTACTTTCAGCTCTACGTCGGGACGTGTGTTTGGCTCTGCGTCGGGACGTGTGTTTGGCTCTGCGTCGGGACGTGTGTTTGGCTCTGCGTCGGGACGTGTGTTGGGCTCTGCGTCGGGACGTGTGTTGGGCTCTGCGTCGGGACGTGTGTTGGGCTCTACGTCGGGACGTGTGTTGGGCTCTACCTCAGGATTTAGCTTACTTTCAGCTCTACGTCGGGATGTGTGTTGGGCTCTACGTCGGGACGTGTGTTGGGCTCTACGTCGGGACGTGTGTTGGGCTCTACGTCGGGACGTGTGTTGGGCTCTACGTCGGGACGTGTGTTGGGCTCTACGTCGGGACGTGTGTTGGGCTGTACGTCGGGACGTGTGTTGGGCTCTCCGTCGGGACGTGTGTTGGGCTCTCCGTCGGGACGTGTGTTGGGCTCTACGTCAGGATTTAGCTTACATTCAGCTCTACGTCGGGACGTGTGTTGGGCTCTCCGTCGGGACGTGTGTTGGGCTCTACCTCAGGATTTAGCTTACTTTCAGCTCTACGTCGGGACGTGTGTTGGGCTGTACGTCGGGACGTGTGTTGGGCTGTACGTCGGGACGTGTGTTGGGCTGTACGTCGGGACGTGTTTGGGCTATACGTCGGGACGTGTGTTGGGCTGTACGTCGGGACGTGTGTTGGGCTCTACGTCGGGACGTGTGTTGGGCTCTACGTCGGGACGTGTGTTGGGCTCTACGTCGGGACGTGTGTTGGGCTCTACCTCAGGATTTAGCTTACTTTCAGCTCTGCGTCGGGACGTGTGTTGGGCTCTACGTCGGGACGTGTGTTGGGCTCTACGTCGGGACGTGTGTTGGGCTCTACATCAGGATTTAGCTTACTTTCAGCTCTACGTCGGGACGTGTGTTGGGCTCTACGTCGGGACGTGTGTTGGGCTCTACGTCGGGACGTGTGTTGGGCTCTACGTCGGGACGTGTGTTGGGCTCTACGTCGGGACGTGTGTTGGGCTCTACCTCAGGATTTAGCTTACTTTCAGCTCTGCGTCGGGACGTGTGTTGGGCTCTACGTCAGGACGTGTGTTGGGCTCTACGTCGGGACGTGTGTTGGGCTCTACGTCGGGACGTGTGTTGGGCTCCACGTCGGGACGTGTGTGGCGCTCCACGTCGGGACGTGTGTGGCGCTCCACGTCGGGACGTGTGTGGCGCTCCACGTCGGGACGTGTGTGGCGCTCCACGTCGGGACGTGTGTGGCGCTCCACGTCGGGACGTGTGTTGGGCTCTACGTCGGGACGTGTGTGGGGCTCCACGTCGGGACGTGTGTGGGGCTCCACGTCGGGACGTGTGTGGGGCTCCACGTCGGGACGTGTGTGGGGCTCCACGTCGGGACGTGTGTGGGGCTCCACGTCGGGACGTGTGTGGGGCTCTACGTCGGGACATGTGTTGGGCTCTACCTCAGGATTTAGCTTACTTTCAGCTCTACGTCGGGACGTGTGTTGGACTCTACGTCGGGACGTGTGTTGGACTTTACGTCGGGACGTACGTTGGGCTCTACCTCAGGATTTAGCTTACTTTCAGCTCTGCGTCGGGACGTGTGTTGGGCTCTACGTCGGGACGTGTGTTGGGCTCTACGTCGGGACGTGTGTGGGGCTCCACGTCGGGACGTGTGTGGGGCTCCACGTCGGGACGTGTGTGGGGCTCCACATCGGGACGTGTGTGGGGCTCCACGTCGGGACGTGTGTTGGGCTCTGCGTCGGTACGTGTGTTGGGCTCTACATCAGGATTTAGCTTACTTTCAGCTCTACGTCGGGACGCGTGTTGGGCTCTACCTCAGGATTTAGCTTACTTTCAGCTCTGCGTCGGGACGTGTGTTGGGCTCTACATCGGAACGTGTGTTGGGCTCTGCGTCGGGACGTGTGTTGGGCTCTGCGTCGGGATGTGTGTTGGGCTCTGCGTCGGGACGTGTGTTGGGCTCTGCGTCGAGACGTGTGTTGGGCTCTACGTCGGGACGTGTGTTGGGCTCTACGTCGAGACGTGTGATGGGCTCTAAATCAGGATTTAGATTACTTTCAGCTCTACGTCGGGACGTGTGTTGGGCTCTAGGTCGGGACGTGTGTTGGGCTCTAGGTCGGGACGTGTGTTGGGCTCTACGTCGGGACGTGTGTTGGGCTCTACGTCGGGACGTGTGTTGGGCTCTACCTCAGGATTTAGCTTACTTTCATCTCTACGTCGGGACGTGTGTTGGGCTGTACGTCGGGACGTGTGTTGGGCTGTACGTCGGGACGTGTGTTGGGCTCTCCGTCGGGACGTGTGTTGGGCTCTACGTCAGGATTTAGCTTACATTCAGCTCTACGTCGGGACGTGTGTTGGGCTCTACGTCTGGACGTGTGTTGGGCTCTACCTCAGGATTTAGCTTACTTTCAGCTCTACGTCGGGACGTGTGTTGGGCTCTACGTCGGGACGTGTGTTGGGCTCTACGTCGGGACGTGTGTTGGGCTCTACGTCGGGACGTGTGTTGGGCTCTACGTCGGGACGTGTGTTGGGCTCTACGTCGGGACGTGTGTTGGGCTCTACCTCAGGATTTAGCTTACTTTCCGCTCTGCGTCGGGACGTGTGTTGTGCTCTACCTCAGGATTTAGCTTACTTTCCGCTCTACGTCGGGACGTGTGTTGGGGTGTACGTCGGGACGTGTGTTGGGGTGTACGTCGGGACGTGTGTTGGGCTGTACGTCGGGACGTGTGTTGGGCTGTACGTCGGGACGTGTGTTGGGCTGTACGTCGGGACGTGTGTTGGGCTGTACGTCGGGACGTGTGTTGGGCTGTACGTCGGGACGTGTGTTGGGCTCTCCGTCGGGACGTGTGTTGGGCTCTCCGTCGGGACGTGTGTTGGGCTCTCCGTCGGGACGTGTGTTGGGCTCTCCGTCAGGATTTAGCTTACATTCAGCTCTACGTCGGGACGTGTGTTGGGCTCTACGTCGGGACGTGTGTTGGGCTCTACGTCGGGACGTGTGTTGGGCTCTACCTCAGGATTTAGCTTACTTTCAGCTCTACGTCGGGACGTGTGTTGGGCTCTACGTCGGGACGTGTGTTGGGCTCTACGTCGGGACGTGTGTTGGGCTCTACGTCGGGACGTGTGTTGGGCTCTACCTCAGGATTTAGCTTACTTTCCGCTCTGCGTCGGGACGTGTGTTGGGCTCTACCTCAGGATTTAGCTTACTTTCCGCTCTACGTCGGGACGTGTGTTGGGCTCTACGTCGGGACGTGTGTTGGGCTCTACGTCGGGACGTGTGTTGGGCTCTACGTCGGGACGTGTGTTGGGCTCTACGTCGGGACGTGTGTTGGGCTCTACGTCGGGACGTGTGTTGGGCTCTACGTCGGGACGTGTGTTGGGCTCTACGTCGGGACGTGTGTTGGGCTCTACCTCAGGATTTAGCTTACTTTCAGCTCTACGTCGGGACGTGTGTTGGGCTGTACGTCGGGACGTGTGTTGGGCTCTACGTCGGGACGTGTGTTGGGCTCTACGTCGGGACGTGTGTTGGGCTCTACGTCGGGACGTGTGTTGGGCTCTACGTCGGGACGTGTGTTGGGCTCTACGTCAGGATTTAGCTTACTTTCCGCTCTGCGTCGGGACGCGTGTTGGGCTCTACCTCAGGATTTAGCTTACTTTCCGCTCTGCGTCGGGACGTGTGTTGGGCTCTACGTCGAGACGTGTGATGGGCTCTACCTCAGGATTTAGCTTACTTTCCGCTCTGCGTCGGGACGTGTGTTGGGCTCTACCTCAGGATTTAGCTTACTTTCCGCTCTACGTCGGGACGTGTGTTGGGCTGTACGTCGGGACGTGTGTTGGGCTCTACGTCGGGACGTGTGTTGGGCTCTACGTCGGGACGTGTGTTGGGCTCTACGTCGGGACGTTTGTTGGGCTCTACGTCGGGACGTGTGTTGGCCTCTACCTCAGGATTTAGCTTACTTTCCGCTCTGCGTCGGGACGCGTGTTGGGCTCTACCTCAGGATTTAGCTTACTTTCCGCTCTGCGTCGGGACGCGTGTTGGGCTCTACCTCAGGATTTAGCTTACTTTCCGCTCTGCGTCGGGACGCGTGTTGGGCTCTACCTCAGGATTTAGCTTACTTTCAGCTCTACGTCGGGACGTGTGTTGGTCTGTGCGTCGGGACGTGTGTTGGGCTCTACATCAGGATTTCGCTTACTTTCAGCTCTACATCGGAACGTGTGTTGGGCTCTGCGTCGGGACGTGTGTTGGGCTCTGCGTCGGGACGTGTGTTGGGCTCTACGTCGGGACGTGCGTTGGGCTCTACGTCGGGACGTGTGTTGGGCTCTGCGTCGGGACGTGTGTTGGGCTCTGCGTCGGGACGTGTGTTGGGCTCTACGTCGGGACGTGTGTTGGGCTCTACGTCGGGACGTGTGTTGGGCTCTACGTCGAGACGTGTGATGGGCTCTAAATCAGGATTTAGATTACTTTCAGCTCTACGTCGGGACGTGTGTTGGGCTCTACGTCGGGACGTGTGTTGGGCTCTACGTCGGGACGTGTGTTGGGCTCTACGTCGGGACGTGTGTTGGGCTCTACCTCAGGATTTAGCTTACTTTCAGCTCTACGTCGGGACGTGCGTTGGGCTCTACGTCGGGACGTGCGTTGGGCTCTACGTCGGGACGTTCGTTGGGCTCTACGTCGGGACGTGCGTTGGGCTCTACTTCGGGACGTGCGTTGGGCTCTACGTCGGGACGTGCGTTGGGCTCTGCGTCGGGACCTGCGTTGGGCTCTGCGTCGGGACCTGCGTTGGGCTCTACGTCGGGACGTGCGTTGGGCTCTACGTCGGGACGTGCGTTAGGCTCTACGTCGGGACGTGCGTTGGGCTCTACGTCGGGACGTGCGTTGGGCTCTACGTCGGGACGTGCGTTGGGCTCTACGTCGGGACGTGTGTTGGGCTCTACCTCAGGATTTAGCTTACTTTCAGCTCTACGTCGGGACGTGCGTTGGGCTCTACGTCGGGACGTGCGTTGGGCTCTACGTCGGGACGTGCGTTGGGCTCTACGTCGGGACGTGTGTTGGGCTCTACCTCAGGATTTAGCTTACTTTCAGCTCTACGTCGGGACGTGCGTTGGGCTCTACGTCGGGACGTGCGTTGGGCTCTACGTCGCGACCTGCGTTGGGCTCTACGTCGCGACCTGCGTTGGGCTCTACGTCGCGACCTGCGTTGGGCTCTACGTCGCGACCTACGTTGGGCTCTTCGTCAGGATTTAGCTTACTTTCAGCTCTACATCGGGACGTGTGTTGGGCTCTCCGTCGGGGCGAGTGTTGGGCTCTCCGTCGGGGCGTGTGTTGGGCTCTCCGTCGGGGCGTGTGTTGGGCTCTCCGTCGGGACGTGTGTTGGGCTCTCCGTCGGGACGTGTGTTGGGCTCTCCGTCGGGACGTGTGTTGGGCTCTCCGTCGGGACGTGTGTTGGGCTCTACGTGGGGATTTAGCTTACTTCCAGCTCTACGTCGGGACGTGTGTTGGACTCTACGTCGGGACGTGTGTTGGACTCTACGTCGGGACGTGTGTTGGACTCTACGTCGGGACGTGTGTTGGACTCTACGTCGGGACGTGTGTTAGGCTCTACATCAGGATTTAGCTTACTTTCAGGTCAATGTCGGGACGTGTGTTGGGCTCTACGTCGGGACGTGTGTTGGGCTCTACCTCAGGATTTAGCTTACTTTCCGCTCTGCGTCGGGACGTGCGTTGGGCTCTAAAACAGGATTTAGCTTACTTTCCGCTCTGCGTCGGGACGTGCGTTGGGCTCTACCTCAGGATTTAGCTTACTTTCCGCTCTGCGTCGGGATGTGCGTTGGGCTCTACCTCAGGATTTAGCTTACTTTCCGCTCTGCGTCGGGACGTGTGTTGGGCTCTACCTCAGGATTTAGCTTACTTTCCGCTCTGCGTCGGGACGTGTGTTGGGCTCTACCTCAGGATTTAGCTTACTTTCCGCTCTGCGTCGGGACGTGTGTTGGGCTCTACCTCAGGATTTAGCTTACTTTCAGCTCTACGTCGGGACGTGTGTTGGGCTGTGCGTCGGGACGTGTGTTGGGCTCTACATCAGGATTTCGCTTACTTTCAGCTCTTCATCGGAATGTGTGTTGGGCTCTGCGTCGGGACGTGTGTTGGGCTCTGCGTCGGGACGTGTGTTGGGCTCTACGTCGGGACGTGTGTTGGGCTCTACATCAGGATTTAGCTTACTTTCAGCTCTACGTCGGGACGTGCGTTGGGCTCTACGTCGGGACGTGCGTTAGGCTCTACGTCGGGACGTGAGTTGGGCTCTACGTCGGGACGTGCGTTGGGCTCTACGTCGGGACGTGCGTTGGGCTCTACGTCGGGACGTGCGTTGGGCTCTACGTCGGGACGTGCGTTGGGCTCTACGTCGGGACGTGTGTTGGGCTCTACGTCGGGACGTGTGTTGGGCTCTACCTCAGGATTTAGCTTACTTTCAGCTTTACGTCGGGACGTGTGTTGGGCTGTACGTCGGGACGTGTGTTGGGCTCTACGTCGGGACGTGTGTTGGGCTCTACGTCGGGACGTGTGATGGGCTCTACGTCGGGACATGTGTTGGGCTCTACCTCAGGATTTAGCTTACTTTCCGCTCTGCGTCGGGACGCGTGTTTGGCTCTACCTCAGGATTTAGCTTACTTTCCGCTCTGCGTCGGGACGCGTGTTTGGCTCTAACTCAGGATTTAGCTTACTTTCCGCTCTGCGTCGGGACGTGTGTTGGGCTCTACCTCAGGATTTAGCTTACTTTCCGCTCTGCGTCGGGACGTGTGTTGGGCTCTACCTCAGGATTTAGCTTACTTTCAGCTCTACGTCAGGACGTGTGTTGGGCTGTGCGTCGGGACGTGTGTTGGGCTCTACATCAGGATTTCGCTTACTTTCAGCTCTACATCGGAACGTGTGTTGGGCTCTGCGTCGGGACGTGTGTTGGGCTCTGCGTCGGGACGTGTGTTGGGCTCTGCGTCGGGACGTGTGTTGGGCTCTGCGTCGGGACGTGTGTTGGGCTCTGCGTCGGGACGTGTGTTGGGCTCTAAATCAGGATTTAGATTACTTTCAGCTCTACGTCGGGACGTGTGTTGGGCTCCACGTCGGGACGTGTGTGGGGCTCCACGTCGGGACGTGTGTGGGGCTCTACGTCGGGACGTGTGTGGGGCTCTACCTCAGGATTTAGCTTACTTTCAGATCTACGTCGGGACGTGTGTTGGGCTCTACCTCAGGATTTAGCTTACTTTCAGCTCTACGTCGGGACGTGTGTTGGACTCTACGTCGGGACGTGTGTTGGACTTTACGTCGGGACGTGCGTTGGGCTCTACCTCAGGATTTAGCTTACTTTCAGGTCTACGTGGGGACGTGTGCTGGGCTCTACCTCAGGATTTAGCTTACTTTCAGCTCTGCGTCGGGACGTGTGTTGGGCTCTACGTCGGGACGTGTGTTGGGCTCTACGTCGGGACGTGTGTTGGGCTCTACGTCGGGACGTGTGTTGGGCTCTACGTCGGGACGTGTGTTGGGCTCTACGTCGGGACGTGTGTTGGGCTCTGCGTCGGTACGTGTGTTGGGCTCTACATCAGGATTTAGCTTACTTTCAGCTCTACGTCGGGACGTGTGTTGGGCTCTACGTCTGGACGTGTGTTTGGCTCCTCGTCGGGACGTGTGTTTGGCTCTGCGTCGGGACGTGTGTTTGGCTCTGCGTCGGGACGTGTGTTTGGCTCTGCGTCGGGACGTGTGTTGGGCTCTGCGTCGGGACGTGTGTTGGGCTCTGCGTCGGGACGTGTGTTGGGCTCTACCTCAGGATTTAGCTTACTTTCAGCTCTACGTCGGGACGTGTGTTGGGCTCTACGTCGGGACGTGTGTTGGGCTCTACCTCAGGATTTAGCTTACTTTCAGCTCTACGTCGGGATGTGTGTTGGGCTCTACGTCGGGACGTGTGTTGGGCTCTACGTCGGGACGTGTGTTGGGCTCTACGTCGGGACGTGTGTTGGGCTCTACGTCGGGACGTGTGTTGGGCTCTACGTCGGGACGTGTGTTGGGCTCTACGTCGGGACGTGTGTTGGGCTCTACGTCGGGACGTGTGTTGGGCTCTACGTCGGGACGTGTGTTGGGCTCTACGTCGGGACGTGTGTTGGGCTCTACGTCGGGACGTGTGTTGGGCTCTACCTCAGGATTTAGCTTACTTTCCGCTCTGCGTCGGGACGTGTGTTGGGCTCTACGTCGGGACGTGTGTTGGGCTCTACGTCGGGACGTGTGTTGGGCTCTACCTCAGGATTTAGCTTACTTTCCGCTCTGCGTCGGGACGTGTGTTGGGCTCTACCTCAGGATTTAGCAAACTTTCCGCTCTACGTCGGGACGTGTGTTGGGCTGTATGTCGGGACGTGTGTTGGGCTGTATGTCGGGACGTGTGTTGGGCTGTACGTCGGGACGTGTGTTGGGCTGTACGTCGGGACGTGTGTTGGGCTCTAAGTCGGGACGTGTTTTGGGCTCTGCGTCGGGACGTGTTTTGGGCTCTGCGTCGGGACGTGTGTTGGGCTCTACCTCAGGATTTAGCTTACTTTCTGCTCAGCGTCGGGACGCGTGTTGGGCTCTACCTCAGGATTTAGCTTACTTTCCGCTCTGCGTCGGGACGTGTGTTGGGCTCTACGTCGAGACGTGTGATGGGCTCTACCTCAGGATT
Organism: Leptosomus discolor; assembly: GCF_034619465.1. Lineage (NCBI taxonomy): Eukaryota > Metazoa > Chordata > Aves > Leptosomiformes > Leptosomidae > Leptosomus > Leptosomus discolor. Next base: position 610,538 of record NW_028237852.1, on the reverse strand, counting down.
TAGCTTACTTTCCGCTATGCGTCGGGACGTGTGTTGGGCTCTACCTCAGGATTTAGCTTACTTTCAGCTCTACGTCGGGACGTGTGTTGGGCTGTACGTCGGGACGTGTGTTGGGCTGTACGTCGGGACGTGTGTTGGGCTCTACGTCGGGACGTGTGTTGGGCTCTACGTCGGGACGTTTGTTGGGCTCTACGTCGGGACGTTTGTTGGGCTCTACGTCGGGACGTGTGTTGGGCTCTACGTCGGGACGCGTGTTGGGCTCTACCTCAGGATTTAGCTTACTTTCCGCTCTGCGTCGGGACGCGTGTTGGGCTCTACCTCAGGATTTAGCTTACTTTCCGCTCTGCGTCGGGACGCGTGTTGGGCTCTACCTCAGGATTTAGCTTACTTTCAGCTCTACGTCGGGACGTGTGTTGGGCTGTGCGTCGGGACGTGTGTTGGTCTCTACATCAGGATTTCGCTTACTTTCAGCTCTACATCGGAACGTGTGTTGGGCTCTGCGTCGGGACGTGTGTTGGGCTCTGCGTCGGGACGTGTGTTGGGCTCTGCGTCGGGACGTGTGTTGGGCCCTACGTCGGGACGTGTGTTGGGCTCTACGTCGGGACGTGTGTTGGGCTCTACGTCGGGACGTGTGTTGGGCTCTACGTCGGGACGTGTGTTGGGCTCTAAATCAGGATTTAGATTACTTTCAGCTCTACGTCGGGACGTGTGTTGGGCTCTACGTCGGGACGTGTGTTGGGCTCTACGTCGGGACGTGTGTTGGGGTCTACCTCAGGATTTAGCTTACTTTCAGCTGTACGTCGGGACGTGTGTTGGGCTGTACGTCGGGACGTGTGTTGGGCTGTACGTCGGGACGTGTGTTGGGCTGTACGTCGGGACGTGTGTTGGGCTCTCCGTCGGGACGTGTGTTGGGCTCTACGTCGGGACGTGTGTTGGGCTCTACGTCAGGATTTAGCTTACATTCAGCTCTACGTCGGGACGTGTGTTGGGCTCTACGTCGGGACGCGTGTTGGGCTCTACCTCAGGATTTAGCTTACTTTCCGGTCTGCGTCGGGACGCGTGTTGGGCTCTAACTCAGGATTTAGCTTACTTTCCGCTCTGCGTCGGGACGCGTGTTGGGCTCTACCTCAGGATTTAGCTTACTTTCAGCTCTACGTCGGGACGTGTGTTGGGCTGTGCGTCGGGACGTGTGTTGGGCTCTACATCAGGATTTCGCTTACTTTCAGCTCTACATCGGAACGTGTGTTGGGCTCTGCGTCGGGACGTGTGTTGGGCTCTGCGTCGGGACGTGTGTTGGGCTCTACGTCGGGAAGTGTGTTGGGCTCTACGTCGGGACGTGTGTTGGGCTCTACGTCGGGACGTGTGTTGGGCTCTAAATCAGGATTTAGATTACTTTCAGCTCTACGTCGTGACGTGTGTTGGGCTCTACGTCGGGACGTGTGTTGGGCTCTACGTCGGGACGTGTGTTGGGCTCTACGTCGGGACGTGTGTTGGGCTCTACCTCAGGATTTAGCTTACTTTCAGCTCTACGTCGGGACGTGTGTTGGGGTGTACGTCGGGACGTGTGTTGGGCTGTACGTCGGGACGTGTGTTGGGCTGTACGTCGGGACGTGTGTTGGGCTGTACGTCGGGACGTGTGTTGGGCTCTCCGTCGGGACGTGTGTTGGGCTCTACGTCAGGATTTAGCTTACATTCAGCTCTACGTCGGGACGTGTGTTGGGCTCTACGTCGGGACGTGTGTTGGGCTCTACGTCGGGACGTGTGTTGGGCTCTACCTCAGGATTTAGCTTACTTTCAGCTCTACGTCGGGACGTGTGTTGGGCTCTACGTCGGGACGTGTGTTGGGCTCTACGTCGGGACGTGTGTTGGGCTCTACGTCGGGACGTGTGTTGGGCTCTACCTCAGGATTTAGCTTACTTTCCGCTCTGCGTCGGGACGTGTGTTGGGCTCTACCTCAGGATTTAGCTTACTTTCCGCTCTGCGTCGGGACGTGTGTTGGGGTCTACCTCAGGATTTAGCTTACTTTCCGCTCTGCGTCGGGACGTGCGTTGGGCTCTACCTCAGGATTTAGCTTACTTTCCGCTCTGCGTCGGGACGTGTGTTGGGCTCTACCTCAGGATTTAGCTTACTTTCCGCTCTGCGTCGGGACGTGTGTTGGGCTCTACCTCAGGATTTAGCTTACTTTCCGCTCTGCGTCGGGACGTGTGTTGGGCTCTACCTCAGGATTTAGCTTACTTTCCGCTCTGCGTCGGGACGTGTGTTGGGCTCTACCTCAGGATTTAGCTTACTTTCAGCTCTACGTCGGGACGTGTGTTGGGCTCTGCGTCGGGACGTGTGTTGGGCTCTACCTCAGGATTTAGCTTACTTTCCGCTCTGCGTCGGGACGCGTGTTGGGCTCTACCTCAGGATTTAGCTTACTTTCCGCTCTGCGTCATGACGTGTGTTGGGCTCTACGTCGAGACGTGTGATGGGCTCTACCTCAGGATTTAGCTTACTTTCCGCTCTGCGTCGGGACGTGTGTTGGGCTCTACCTCAGGATTTAGCTTACTTTCAGCTCTACGTCGGGACGTGTGTTGGGCTGTACGTCGGGACGTGTGTTGGGCTGTACATCGGGACGTGTGTTGGGGTGTACGTCGGGACGTGTGTTGGGCTTTACGTCGGGACGTTTGTTGGGCTCTACGTCGGGACGTTTGTTGGGCTCTACGTCGGGACGTGTGTTGGGCTCTACGTCGGGACGCGTGTTGGGCTCTACCTCAGGATTTAGCTTACTTTCCGCTCTGCGTCAGGACGCGTGTTGGGCTCTACCTCAGGATTTAGCTTAATTTCCGGTCTGCGTCGGGACGCGTGTTGGGCTCTACCTCAGGATTTAGCTTACTTTCCGCTCTGCGTCGGGACGCGTGTTGGGCTCTACCTCAGGATTTAGCTTACTTTCAGCTCTACGTCGGGACGTGTGTTGGGCTGTGCGTCGGGACGTGTGTTGGGCTCTACATCAGGATTTCGCTTACTTTCAGCTCTACATCGGAACGTGTGTTGGGCTCTGCGTCGGGACGTGTGTTGGGCTCTGCGTCGGGACGTGTGTTGGGCTCTACGTCGGGACGTGTGTTGGGCTCTACGTCGGGACGTGTGTTGGGCTCTACGTCGGGACGTGTGTTGGGCTCTACGTCGGGACGTGTGTTGGGCTCTAAATCAGGATTTAGATTACTTTCAGCTCTACGTCGTGACGTGTGTTGGGCTCTACGTCGGGACGTGTGTTGGGCTCTACGTCGGGACGTGTGTTGGGCTCTACGTCGGGACGTGTGTTGGGCTCTACGTCGGGACGTGTGTTGGGCTCTACGTCGGGACGTGTGTTGGGCTCTACGTCGGGACGTGTGTTGGGCTCTACGTCGGGACGTGTGTTGGGCTCTACGTCGGGACGTGTGTTGGGCTCTACCTCAGGATTTAGCTTACTTTCAGCTCTACGTCGGGACGTGTGTTTACGTCGGGACGTGTGTTGGGCTGTACGTCGGGACGTGTGTTGGGCTCTCCGTCGGGACGTGTGTTGGGCTCTCCGTCGGGACGTGTGTTGGGCTCTACGTCAGGATTTAGCTTACATTCAGCTCTACGTCGGGACGTGTGTTGGGCTCTACGTCGGGACGTGTGTTGGGCTCTACGTCGGGACGTGTGTTGGGCTCTACGTCGGGACGTGTGTTGGGCTCTACCTCAGGATTTAGCTTACTTTCAGCTCTACGTCGGGACGTGTGTTGGGCTCTACGTCGGGACGTGTGTTGGGCTCTACGTCGGGACGTGTGTTGGGCTCTACGTCGGGACGTGTGTTGGGCTCTACGTCGGGACGTGTGTTGGGCTCTACCTCAGGATTTAGCTTACTTTCCGCTCTGCGTCGGGACGTGTGTTGGGCTCTACCTCAGGATTTAGCTTACTTTCCGCTCTGCGTCGGGACGTGTGTTGGGCTCTACCTCAGGATTTAGCTTACTTTCCGCTCTGCGTCGGGACGTGTGTTGGGGTCTACCTCAGGATTTAGCTTACTTTCAGCTCTACGTCGGGACGTGTGTTGGGCTGTGCGTCGGGACGTGTGTTGGGCTCTACATCAGGATTTCGCTTACTTTCAGCTCTACATCGGAACGTGTGTTGGGCTCTGCGTCGGGACGTGTGTTGGGCTCTGCGTCGGGACGTGTGTTGGGCTCTGCGTCGGGACGTGTGTTGGGCTCTGCGTCGGGTCGTGTGTTGGGCTCTACGTCGGGTCGTGTGTTGGGCTCTACGTCGGGACTTGTGTTGGGCTCTACGTCGAGACGTGTGATGGGCTCTAAATCAGTATTTAGATTACTTTCAGCTCTACGTCGGGACGTGTGTTGGGCTCTACGTCGGGACGTGTGTTGGGCTCTACGTCGGGACGTGTGTTGGGCTCTACGTCGGGACGTGTGTTGGGCTCTACGTCGGGACGTGTGTTGGGCTCTACCTCAGGATTTAGCTTAATTTCAGCTCTACGTCGGGACGTGCGTTGGGCTCTACGTCGGGACGTGCGTTGGGCTCTACGTCGGGACGTGCGTTGGGCTCTACTTCGGGACGTGCGTTGGGCTCTACGTCGGGACCTGCGTTGGGCTCTACGTCGGGACCTGCGTTGGGCTCTACGTCGGGACGTGCGTTGGGCTCTACGTCGGGACCTGCGTTGGGCTCTACGTCGGGACGTGCGTTGGGCTCTACGTAGGGACCTGCGTTGGGCTCTACGTCGGGACGTGCGTTGGGCTCTACGTCGGGACCTGCGTTGGGCTCTACGTCGGGACGTGCGTTGGGCTCTACTTCAGGATTTAGCTTACTTTCAGCTCTACGTCGGGACGTGCGTTGGGCTCTACGTCGGGACGTGCGTTGGGCTCTACGTCGCGACCTGCGTTGGGCTCTACGTCGCGACCTGCGTTGGGCTCTACGTCGCGACCTACGTTGGGGTCTTCGTCAGGATTTAGCTTACTTTCAGCTCTACGTCTGGACGTGTGTTTGGCTCTCCGTCGGGGCGAGTGTTGGGCTCTCCGTCGGGGCGTGTGTTGGGCTGTACGTCGGGACGTGTGTTGGGCTCTCCGTCGGGACGTGTGTTGGGCTCTCCGTCGGGACGTGTGTTGGGCTCTACGTGGGGATTTAGCTTACTTCCAGCTCTACGTCGGGACGTGTGTTGGACTCTACGTCGGGACGTGTGTTGGACTCTACGTCGGGACGTGTGTTGGACTCTACGTCGGGACGTGTGTTGGACTCTACGTCGGGACGTGTGTTGGACTCTACGTCGGGACGTGTGTTGGACTCTACGTCGGGACGTGAGTTGGACTCTACCTCAGGATTTAGCTTACTTTCCGCTCTGCGTCGGGACGTGCGTTGGGCTCTACCTCAGGATTTAGCTTACTTTCCGCTCTGCGTCGGGACGTGCGTTGGGCTCTACCTCAGGATTTAGCTTACTTTCCGCTCTGCGTCGGGACGTGTGTTGGGCTCTACCTCAGGATTTAGCTTACTTTCCGCTCTGCGTCGGGACGTGTGTTGGGCTCTACCTCAGGATTTAGCTTACTTTCCGCTCTGCGTCGGGACGTGTGTTGGGCTCTACCTCAGGATTTAGCTTACTTTCCGCTCTGCGTCGGGACGTGTGTTGGGCTCTACCTCAGGATTTAGCTTACTTTCAGCTCTACGTCGGGACGTGTGTTGGGCTGTGCGTCGGGACGTGTGTTGGGCTCTACATCAGGATTTCGCTTACTTTCAGCTCTACATCGGAATGTGTGTTGGGCTCTGCGTCGGGACGTGTGTTGGGCTCTGCGTCGGGACGTGTGCTGGGCTCTACGTCGGCACGTGTGTTGGGCTCTACGTCGGCACGTGTGTTGGGCTCTACGTCGGGACGTGTGTTGGGCTCTACGTCGGGACGTGTGTTGGGCTCTACGTCGGGACGTGTGTTGGGCTCTACGTCGGGACGTGTGTTGGGCTCTACATCAGGATTTTGCTTACTTTCAGCTCTACGTCAGGACGTGTGTTGGGCTCTACGTCGGGACGTGTGTTGGGCTCTACGTCGGGACGTGTGTTGGGCTCTACGTCGGGACGTGTGTTGGGCTCTACGTCGGGACGTGTGTTGGGCTCTACATCAGGATTTAGCTTACTTTCAGCTCTACGTCGGGACGTGCGTTGGGCTCTACATCGGGACGTGCGTTGGGCTCTACGTCGGGACGTGCGTTGGGCTCTACGTCGGGACGTGCGTTGGGCTCTACGTCGGGACGTGAGTTGGGCTCTACGTCGGGACGTGTGTTGGGCTCTACGTCGGGACGTGTGTTGGGCTCTACGTCGGGACGTGTGTTGGGCTCTACGTCGGGACGTGTGTTGGGCTCTACGTCGGGACGTGTGTTGGGCTCTACCTCAGGATTTAGCTTACTTTCAGCTCTACGTCGGGACGTGTGTTGGGCTGTACGTCGGGACGTGTGTTGGGCTCTACGTCGGGACGTGTGTTGGGCTCTACGTCGGGACGTGTGTTGGGCTCTACGTCGGGACGTGTGATGGGCTCTACGTCGGGACGTGTGTTGGGCTCTACCTCAGGATTTAGCTTACTTTCCGCTCTGCGTCGTGACGCGTGTTGGGCTCTACCTCAGGATTTAGCTTACTTTCCGCTCTGCGTCGGGACGTGTGTTGGGCTCTACCTCAGGATTTAGATTACTTTCCGCTCTGCGTCGGGACGTGTGTTGGGCTCTACCTCAGGATTTAGCTTACTTTCAGCTCTACGTCGGGACGTGTGTTGGACTGTGCGTCGGGACGTGTGTTGGGCTCTACATCAGGATTTCGCTTACTTTCAGCTCTACATCGGAACGTGTGTTGGGCTCTGCGTCGGGACGTGTGTTGGGCTCTGCGTCGGGACGTGTGTTGGGCTCTGCGTCGGGACGTGTGTTGGGCTCTGCGTCGGGACGTGTGTTGGGCTCTACGTCGGGACGAGTGTTGGGCTCTACGTCGGGACGTGTGTTGGGCTCTAAATCAGGATTTAGATTACTTTCAGCTCTACGTCGGGACGTGTGTTGGGCTCTACGTCGGGACGTGTGTTGGGCTCCACGTCGGGACGTGTGTGGGGCTCCACGTCGGGACTTGTGTGGGGCTCTACGTCGGGACGTGTGTGGGGCTTTACCTCAGGATTTAGCTTACTTTCAGCTCTACGTCGGGACGTGTGTTGGGCTCTACCTCAGGATTTAGCTTACTTTCAGCTCTACGTCGGGACGTGTGTTGGACTCTACGTCGGGACGTGTGTTGGACTTTACGTCGGGACGTGCGTTGGGCTCTACCTCAGGATTTAGCTTACTTTCAGCTCTACGTGGGGACGTGTGTTGGGCTCTACCTCAGGATTTAGCTTACTTTCAGCTCTGCGTCGGGACGTGTGTTGGGCTCTACGTCGGGACGTGTGTGGGGCTCTACGTCGGGACGTGTGTGGGGCTCTACGTCGGGACGTGTGTTGGGCTCTGCGTCGGGACGTGTGTTGGGCTCTGCGTCGGGACGTGTGTTGGGCTCTACATCAGGATTTAGCTTACTTTCAGCTCTACGTCGGGACGTGTGTTGGGCTCTACGTCGGGACGTGTGTTTGGCTCGTCGTCGGGACGTGTGTTGGGCTGTACGTCGGGACGTGTGTTGGGCTCTCCGTCGGGACGTGTGTTGGGCTCTACGTCAGGATTTAGCTTACATTCAGCTCTACGTCGGGACGTGTGTTGGGCTCTACGTCGGGACGTGTGTTGGGCTCTACGTCAGGACGTGTGTTGGGCTCTACCTCAGGATTTAGCTTACTTTCAGCTCTACGTCGGGACGTGTGTTGGGCTCTACGTCGGGACGTGTGTTGGGCTCTACGTCGGGACGTGTGTTGGGCTCTACGTCGGGACGTGTGTTGGGCTCTACGTCGGGACGTGTGTTGGGCTCTACGTCGGGACGTGTGTTGGGCTCTACGTCGGGACGTGTGTTGGGCTCTACGTCGGGACGTGTGTTGGGCTCTACCTCAGGATTTAGCTTACTTTCCGCTCTGCGTCGGGACGTGTGTTGGGCTCTACCTCAGGATTTAGCTTACTTTCCGCTCTGCGTCGGGACGTGTGTTGGGCTGTACGTCGGGACGTGTGTTGGGCTCTACGTCGGGACGTGTGTTGGGCTCTACGTCGGGACGTGTGTTGGGCTCTACGTCGGGACGTGTGTTGGGCTCTGCGTCGGGACGTGTGTTGGGCTCTACCTCAGGATTTAGCTTACTTTCCGCTCTGCGTCGGGACGCGTGTTGGGCTCTATCTCAGGATTTAGCTTACTTTCCGCTCTGCGTCGGGACGTGTGTTGGGCTCTACGTCGAGACGTGTGATGGGCTCTACCTCAGGATTTAGCTTACTTTCCGCTCTGCGTCGGGACGTGTGTTGGGCTCTACCTCAGGATTTAGCTTACTTTCAGCTCTACGTCGGGACGTGTGTTGGGCTGTACGTCGGGACGTGTGTTGGGCTCTACGTCGGGACGTGTGTTGGGCTCTACGTCGGGACGTGTGTTGGGCTCTACGTCGGGACGTTTGTTGGGCTCTACGTCGGGACTTGTGTTGGGCTCTACGTCGGGACGCGTGTTGGGCTCTACCTCAGGATTTAGCTCACTTTCCGCTCTGCGTCGGGACGTGTGTTGGGCTCTACCTCAGGATTTAGCTTACTTTCCGGTCTGCGTCGGGACGCGTGTTGGGCTCTACCTCAGGATTTAGCTTACTTTCCGCTCTGCGTCGGGACGCGTGTTGGGCTCTACCTCAGGATTTAGCTTACTTTCCGCTCTGCGTCGGGACGCGTGTTGGGCTCTACCTCAGGATTTAGCTTACTTTCAGCTCTACGTCGGGACGTGTGTTGGGCTGTGCGTCGGGACGTGTGTTGGGCTCTACATCAGGATTTCGCTTACTTTCAGCTCTACATCGGAACGTGTGTTGGGCTCTGCGTCGGGACGTGTGTTGGGCTCTGCGTCGGGACGTGTGTTGGGCTCTGCGTCGGGACGTGTGTTGGGCTCTACCTCAGGATTTAGCTTACTTTCATCTCTACGTCGGGACGTGTGTTGGGCTGTACGTCGGGACGTGTGTTGGGCTGTACGTCGGGACGTGTGTTGGGCTCTCCGTCGGGACGTGTGTTGGGCTCTACGTCAGGATTTAGCTTACATTCAGCTCTACGTCGGGACGTGTGTTGGGCTCTACGTCTGGACGTGTGTTGGGCTCTACCTCAGGATTTAGCTTACTTTCAGCTCTACGTCGGGACGTGTGTTGGGCTCTACGTCGGGACGTGTGTTGGGCTCTACGTCGGGACGTGTGTTGGGCTCTACCTCAGGATTTAGCTTACTTTCCGCTCTGCGTCGGGACGTGTGTTGGGCTGTACGTCGGGACGTGTGTTGGGCTGTACGTCGGGACGTGTGTTGGGCTCTCCGTCGGGACGTGTGTTGGGCTGTACGTCGGGACGTGTGTTGGGCTCTCCGTCGGGACGTGTGTTGGGCTCTACCTCAGGATTTAGCTTACTTTCAGCTCTATGTCGGGACGTGTGTTGGGCTCTACGTCGGGCCGTGTGTTGGGCTCTACGTCGGGACGTGTGTTGGGCTCTACCTCAGGATTTAGCTTACTTTCCGCTCTGCGTCGGGACGTGTGTTGGGCTCTACCTCAGGATTTAGCTTACTTTCAGCTCTACGTCGGGACGTGTGTTGGGCTGTATGTCGGGACGTGTGTTGGGCTGTACGTCGGGACGTGTGTTGGGCTCTACGTCGGGACGTGTGTTGGGCTCTACGTCGGGACCTGTGTTGGGCTCTACGTCGGGACGTGTGTTGGGCTCTACGTCGGGACGTGTGTTGGGCTCTACGTCGGGACGTGTGTTGGGCTCTACGTCGGGACGTGTGTTGGGCTCTACCTCAGGATTTAGCTTACTTTCCGCTCTGCGTCGGGACGCGTGTTGGGCTCTACCTCAGGATTTAGCTTACTTTCAGCTCTGCGTCGGGACGCGTGTTGGGCTCTACCTCAGGATTTAGCTTACTTTCAGCTCTACGTCGGAACGTGTGTTGGGCTCTGCGTCGGGACGTGTGTTGGGCTCTGCGTCGGGACGTGTGTTGGGCTCTACGTCGGGACGTGTGTTGGGCTCTACGTCGGGACGTGTGTTGGGCTCTACCTCAGGATTTAGATTACTTTCAGCTCTACGTCGGGACGTGCGTTGGGCTCTACGTCGGGACGTGCGTTGGGCTCTACGTCGGGACGTGCGTTGGGCTCTGCGTCGGGACGTGCGTTGGGCTCTACTTCGGGACGTGCGTTGGGCTCTACGTCGGGACGTGCGTTGGGCTCTACGTCGGGACCTGCGTTGGGCTCTACGTCGGGACGTGCGTTGGGCTCTACGTCGGGACGTGCGTTGGGCTCTACGTCGGGACGTGCGTTGGGCTCTACGTCGGGACGTGCGTTGGGCTCTACGTCGGGACGTGCGTTGGGCTCTACGTCGGGACGTGTGTTGGGCTCTACCTCAGGATTTAGCTTACTTTCAGCTCTACGTCGGGACGTGCGTTGGGCTCTACGTCGGGACGTGCGTTGG
>NW_028237851.1:0-56919 GCF_034619465.1 Leptosomus discolor | reverse complement strand
ATGACGCGCCTGATGAGACGTGTCGTAGTGCCGGTCACAGCAGTTATGTTTCCGTGTAGTTTTTCACCTGTTGTGTGTTTAGCACCGGTTTCTGTGGTTGTAAGGTGCCTGTGTTAGATCTTTCAGCCGCCATGGTTTTTCCGTCAGCTGACCGCCGCTGTGATTCCTTGAGGGGTTCAGTGGTAAGGAGGCGGTCGGTGGTGCTTGTTCCGTGTGCGCTATACTGCACATTAATGAGGTCTCAATGCTCCGGAGGTTTATTCTTTTGCGGTAGGCGGGCGCATCGGTAGCCGCACCGAGGGTCTCGTGCTCCTCGACTCACCGGGGTACCGCCGACCGAGCGCTCCCCGTCTCGCGCGAGAAGCTCCACACACAGATCTGTCCAGCATGTCTCGTGTCCGAGAAGGTGACGAGTGGTCCAGGATGCGCTGGGGTATCCGCTGTCGAGCGGTCTGTTCTCACGGAGCCCTCTTCTGGGACGACGACTTCTCCGCATCCTGTGGATGTTGGGTCTTGGGGCCCGGCTTCTCGCGCGTCCACCGTTGCGGTTGCGGCCGCGGCCGTATCTTTTCGTCAGGGGCCGTGGCATTTGACTTCCGGGGTGGAAGGTGCTAAGGGTCGTACGCGTAGGGCCAGGTGTTGCTTTGGCTTTGGTTTTCTGTGATGGCTGGCTGGCTGTTGTTGGAGTCTAGAGGGTATTCCTACATGGAAAGGAGATCTCCGGAACCGTTAAGCTGTTGCTCCGCAGCCGGGTGACTCGTTCGATGCCGTTTTCAGATGCAGTGAGACGAGCCGTGCACCAAAGGGTTAGAGGAGGGGCGGGGGAGCGGCCATAAGAAGGTGGGTTGGCACGCAGTGTCAGCGGGCAGATGCGGCCGATGGCTGTGTGAGCAGCTGACAGGTCTTGGTAGGTTTGTTGTATTCCAAAGGCACGAAGTAGCGAGCGAAGCAGGGTATCGGCACTGCGGGTGGCTGGGGCGAGGTGAGCTGGGACTGGTGGGCTGCAGCAGAGAAGTTACTTTTCAGGCGTTGTGTCGTTTGTGAAGTTTATAAGCATCCCTTATGGGTTGTGTTTTACAGGTGGTACCGGAGCCTCAACGCGGCAGCTGGCAGAGGTAGGGTGGGTGGGCGGCCGAGGTAGAGGAGGAGGAGAGGGGAATGGGCACGGGCAGGCTGTGGTTTCGGGCGGTATCTCAGCACGTGCCTTTTGTTTTGGCTTTCGCAGGTCACGCACATAGCCTCGGAGGGGCGAAGCTGCGCGCCGACCAGCGGCCTGAGGAGGCGAGGCGGTTGTCAGCCGGGCCGGCGTCCAAGAGCGGAGCATCCTGCGGCAGCTCGGTCAAGCGTTTCTGTGCGTTTGTGCAGGTGTTACGCAGCTGCCTTTGGAGTTGGGTGAGCTTTTGAGGTGGTGAGCTAAGGAGCAGCAAGGAGGAGCGTGGGGCTGGTGATTTCTCCCAAGCGTGACGGTATTTCTCTGTCTGTTGCTACCTTAGGGGGGCCGCAAGCGATGACAGCTGCAGCGTCCAACACGGGAATCGGTGCGGAGCAGTTGAGCGGAAGACCACGTTCCTTTTGAGGAGGAGGGTGTTTCGAGGAGGTCTGTGGTGACCCGTGTGACAGCTACCACTGTCAGCGGTGTGTGTGGGTTTTTTTTTTTTTTTTCTGTAGGCGATGAGGAGGAACGTGGCAACTGCAGGAGTAATCAGGTTAGTTGATGTGGTTTCTGCTGAGGATGGACGCGGATCCCCAGCCCTCTGGAAGCGAAGCTGAGGGACCAGGGACCGTTGTCCTGCAGTGCGTAACTTTGATTTCAGTTGGAAAAGGGATTTTCCTGGAATGGAAATCTTTCTCCTTCAAAGAAATTGCGTTGTACGAACTGCCTGTCGGACTCTGTGTGCTTGGCTGTAGAAGTCATGAGCAGTGAGACTTTTTGCCCTCTTTTGAAAAACAAAACAACAGCAAAGTCAATTTGTTTCCAAAGACTGAAGCACAGCAAGTGTTCCAAAAGTGGATGGCGTCGCTGGTCTTTACATTCTTGGTTGCAACGGTCGAGATACGATTAAAAAATGTTCCTCTGCGTGCTTTGGTACAGCCAGAAGCCTTAGTGCATCTGCCAGTCCTGTTCGGTGGCCTTACCTGTTGCAGCCCTGGGGATTTGAATTTCTTTTTTTTTTCTTTTTAATGAGTAAAACCATGTGGGGGATCTATTATTTCACTGATCTTTTCCTGTCATATATGAAACTCTAGAGAAAGTTAAAATTGTATAATTGGCAGAATGACTAACGCGGTTTAAACTCGCTGCCGAATCAGTACAGCATGTAATGTATGAGGTGTACTTAAGCGGTCAGGGGTTTCTCTAACTCTTTCCAAGCCAGAGGCAGCTGCATGTTACTGAGTTTCTTCCCTGTGTTTTGACAGAGCGCTCTGAAGTACTTGGTTTCTAATCATGTGACATGATAGAACAAGGTGGGGCAGGAGCAGAGTCAAATAACAACTGTGTATTTTGGAGACAGGTGTAAGCATAGATCTAGATGGGGGTGTACAGCCTTGTTCTGCAGCAGCGCTCTAAGGAAGGGCATCAAACATGAGCAAGAGCAGTTGCTTTTCTGCTAAGAAGGGGTTGGAAATCGTATCTGTTTGTCTTTCTATGGAGTGTTAAGTATTCAAATCGCTCTGGTTTGTAGAGGATGTGTCTGTATTTCGGGCTGGTCTCCTTCAGTTCGACTGCTCTCCTGTCCCTCGTTCTATTGAATTCCTCTCCTTGCTTCTGTGTTGTTCTTCTAATGTGCTGAACTATGGCTGGGGCCTTTTGTTTCCCGATGTCTTGCTGTGAGTGTCCGGTGCTGCGCAGCAGCTCGCCCCCCCCCCCCCCCCCCCCCCAGGTTTGCCTGCCGGTGGCTCAGCGCTCTCGCCCCGCGGGGCCAGCTCTGTCTCTGTCCAAGCTTTCTGTGCCACGGCTGTCCGGTGGGGAAAGGGGCAGTTGTTGCTCTGGGGAGCCCGTCCGGGCGTGGTCCGAGACGGGGAATGTGGCAGAGCCGAGTGCGAGCAAGAGCCATGGCACTGTCCTTTGGCGGACGCCCTGCCACCCCTCTGCTGTGCGGCAGCCGGCGTCGATGATCCGGCGGGGGGCAGGCATCGAGCATGGATTCTGTCTCGTGGGCTGTGGCAGGTGAGTGCTCGTCTGTGGGTTATGCCGGGGAGAGCCGTTGGTGTCGGTCATCCCCCACCCCTCTCCGGGTCCCCCTGTACCCCCAGTGTCAGAGAAAGACGCAGGTGCTGCTGCGCCGCTGTGACCGCACGGGGGTGCTGCGTGAAACGGCGCTTTGTGCTGCCTGCGCGTGGGGGGTGTGCGGTACTGCAGGCCGGGGTACGCGCATGCGCGCTGGCGGCCGCCTGCGGCGCGCTCTGCTACCACGATTTGACTAGGGTTGGGTACTGGGGCGTGGTACACGCGCGTGTGCGGTGACACCGATTTGTGGCGCTCTCTGCTGCCACCCTGTGACCGAAAAGCAGTACTGCAGTCCCGAAGGCGCTGCCGCGCTCCCTGCTGCCACCCTGTGACCGAAAAGCAGTACTGCAGTCCCGAAGGCGCTGCCGCGCTCCCTGCTGCCACCCTGTGACCGAAAAGCAGTACTGCAGTCCCGAAGGCGCTGCCGCGCTCCCTGCTGCCACCCTGTGACCGAAAAGCAGTACTGCAGTCCCGAAGGCGCTGCCGCGCTCCCTGCTGCCACCCTGTGACCGAAAGTCGGTACTGCAGGCCCAGCGGAGCTTTCCGCGCTCCCTGCTGCCACCCTGTGACCAAAAAGCGGTTATGCAGCCCCGGCGGCGCTGCCGCGCACCCTGCTGCCACCCTGTGACCAAAAGACGGTACTGCAGCTCCGGGTGCGCGCTGCCGCGCTCTCTCCTGCTACCGCCTACAGTGAGTGGGCTACGCACCGGACGCTCTCACCTTTGTGCCCCGCGGCGGCCCCTTCCCCGGGGGATGTTTGGAAAGGCAGTGGGCGGGGCCTGGGGTAGATGAGTCCCGGGCTCTGCCCAGGGAGCTCCTTCTGGGCGAGGTGAGAGCTGTGGGATTGGGCAAGCTCCAGCAGCACCCACAGTAGAGAGAGCCCTGGGATGCAGCTTGGGCTTTTTTTTTTTATTATTTGTCAGCAGTTTCATACGGAGTGTTAAGGGGTGATGAGAGGGTTCTAAAACACACAGCTTTTTTAACTGACAGTTTTGCTGTGGTTTTGTTCTAGGTTGTCCTGGGTTACAGTGCAAAATGTGCCAAAAGAAAAAAATATTCTATTACCATCTTCAGGAGCTGTTGAGACCAGGTGGGGCGGTGCTCTCTGCCTCCCCCCCCCGGACTATCTCCTGTTACTGGGCACAACAATGCCTTATCGCCTGACTCATCGATAACTCGCTCCTGGACTATCTCCTGTTAATGGCCCATCAAGGAACTGCCTCACGACTCCCCATCCCATTGTGAGATGCTCCGCCCGGGGGTGGGGGGGGCGGGGGGGAAGGAGCCAAGCAGTCCATGCCAAATAAAAACAGAGATTTTGAACACCCTAGCAGCCTTCTTCCAGTGGATTCCCAGAGGAGCTTTTCCCCCCACTGGAGTTCCAGAGGACAAGAGCTACCTACCTACCACTGGACCTTCGGAGGAAGACCAGACTCTTTTACCTGATTGCTGCTTCCACAGAACTACATCCATCGCTTCAGGAGGACTGCAGCCAGCATCTTATCGGACTGCTACTGCCACCCTAACAGGGTGTCAGGTTGTATTCCTGACTCTGTCAGTGTAAACCAGTGGGTTGTTTGTTTTTTCCCTGCCTTGTGTTTTTTATATATATATATATATATATATTAGTAAAGAACTGTTATTCCTATTCCCCGTATCTTTGCCTGAACGCCCGTTAATTTCAAAATTATAATAATTTGGAGGGAAGGGGGTTGCACTTTCCATTTCAAGGGAGGCTCCTGCCTTCCTCCACAGACACCTGTCTTTCAAACCAAGACATAGGTGCACTGGATTTTCCTGGAATTCTGAACTTCCTGCAGGATGGCAACTTGTTTTTTGTGACAAGGGTTTGTGATCCCATTTCCTTTCCTAGGACTGAAGGTGAGATTATCGAGTAGCATGAGGATGTGCACCACATCTGCACCTGTCTATGCCCCCCCCATACCCCTGTCTCTGCCTTCAGGTGGGGTTTTTCCCATGCCACCCCGATCTTTGTGGCCTTGACTCCCGTGTGTGTGCCTGGCCCTACTTGTCATGTCCCTGCCTCCCATGGGCCTGCCTTGCCTGCTTTTTTTCATGGTAGGGATGGACAACGACAAGAGTATATGTAAGAAGGCAGTCTTTATTAAGTTGCAAAAACCAAGATGGCTGAGATGGTGCAGCAGAAAAAGCGTACCCTTTTATAACCTTTCTTATCTGTCCACCTGTTCATGCACTAAGGCTGCTAAAATGATTCGCTCAATAGCTTTGTCCATTCACCTCCATTCACATAATGATTGGCTGGAGCTCCTACTGTATTTCTCACTGTACCTACTGTTCTCTTGCCAAGTTTCTGCTCTGTGGTATTACTTGCTCAGTCTCTTCTTGCTCAATCTCTTATAACTTCCTCAAACTTGTTTACAACATTCTTCATCCACTTCTTCTGTCTTTTCAAGGGTATACTGGAATGCTGTCAAGGTCAACTTCATCTTCCTCAATCAGGTTATCCCTGACAGATTTTTGTACCCACTTTATGGGTGTGCATAGCTCACACCCTATCCTCCCCCTGTGCACCTGCCTTCCTCCCCCCCCCCCGCCCCCCCACCATGGGTGTGCCTTGCACCTGCCTCCCATTACCATGTTTTGTGTCCCCCTCCCCTTGTCCCTGCTCCATGCACCTGCCTTGCCCCCACCACTACAAGAACTGCTGCTCCAGATGCAAACTGTTTTAAACAAACTGTTTGCATTCCAAACTTCGCTCTGGCACTTCCTTGGGCCCAAAATGCCATCACCAGTAGATATCAGGGGGAATGAGGGGCACCCAGCAGGGACACCCTGAAGTCTCATGGTTTCCATCAGGCTTTCCCAAGGGCAGGGGTGGGTGGGAGAGTGGAAAAGCAGTATTGCTTTTTACATTTTCTTCCTACATCTCCCTCTTCAGAGCTCCTTGTCCCTGGGTGCTTGTTCTTGCCTGTGGCCCCTGTTCCTGATGGGCTCCAGGTGTGGCCAGTGGGGCTAATAACAGGGCCGGCCCTCCTGTGGGCTATAAAGGGGCTGCCTGAGGGAGCTGATAAAGGGGAACTGGCTGAGGAGGTAGCTGGAGCTACCTCCAGAATGGAATGGCTGGTCCCTGTGGTAAGGAAGGATCCCCCTGAGCTGTCCATGATGGAGCAGACCACCAGCACACATTGCTGGCAGCTTGGTGCCTGCATCGGCTGTGTGTGTGAGCCGCTGGCCAGCCTGGCGGTGGAGGGGAGTTGAGAGAAAAGTGTTGGGGTGCTGAAGATCTGAGCTGGTGCCAGGAGCTGGGGTGAGTCACACGTTCTCCTGTGTGTGTCCCGGTCCACCTCTGCTGCCCTGCCTGCCGCTCCTTCTGCTGCCTGGGAAAGGGCTGCCCAGGGATGGGGAGGGCCAGCAATGGCTTTCTGTCCTGGCCCCTTTGCTGTGGGAGCCTGATGGACAGCCTAACACCTTCCTGATTGCACTGGGGCTTCCCCTCAAGCCAGGGGGAGAGGCAGGGCTGGAAGAAAGTGGAGGCTGAGATGGGGTGCGAAGTCAGGGAAAATGTGGAAGTCAAGACGGGGGTGGAAATGGTGTCACTTTTTACATTGTCTTTGTAAGGCTCCCTCTTTTTGTCTTCCTGACCCTATGTGTTAGTTCTTGCCTCTGTTTCTTTTCCCCTATTGCTTTACAATATTTCCCTGTCCCTTGTCTTGTCCCTGCCTTGTGGTCCTGCTGGTCCCTTTGGCCTCTCTCTCCTGCTCCTCCTCGCTCTTATGTATTCCTCCATCTCTCCCTGGGTTTTTTGCTCAGTGTCCCAGTACTCCTCTCTCTATGCTACTGTCCTGCTCCCTGTCCCTCTCCTGTTTGCAGCATCCCGTTTACTGGCTGCCTGTCCCCCACCTCTTCTCTACCTTCCTCCTGCTTTTTCCCTTCTCTCCTGCTGCGTTTGCTGTGTTTGCACACCGAGCCTTGTAGCCAGCTCAGTGCCAGGATTTGTTCTGGGCAGAGGTGAGTAAACTTTTCCTGCCTCCTCTGTGCCCCTGGATGGTATTCAAGCCCCTGGGTGCAGAGCTCGTGGCTGTGGGCAGGTGCCGGGGAGGGGGCCATGTGCTGTGGGGCTTTGCCCAGGCACCTGTTCCTGATGGGCTCCAGCTGGGGCAGGTGTGGCCACTGAGGCTAATGATGGGGCTGGCCCTACTTTGGGCTATGAAGGGGGCTGCCTGGGCATGCCTGCCTGCAGGAGCTGGCTGAGGAGTCAAACCAAGGGGCTTCCACAGGCAACTGTCTCCAGCTGGTCCCTGTGGCAAGGAAGGATCCCTCCCACCCATCCACAACAGAGAATGCCACCATAACACAGCACCAGGACCTTGGCGCCTCTGTTGGCTGCACACGTGTGAGCTGCTGCATGTCCAGGAAACCTCGTGAGAGAAGTGCATTGAGTCACCCACCGCCTGCTCCTAAGGTCAGGCAGCTGGCACTGTGGAGGAGGAAGGGGCAGAGACAGAAAGAAAAGCCTCGGGGCGGTGAAGGTCTGCCGTTGTCACCAGGAGCCACGTGTCCCCTCGTGTGTGTCCAGGGCCATCCCTGCCCCGGTTCTCTGGATCTCTGCCTGCCTCCTTGCCTGTCCCTGCCTCTGTCTGCCTTTCAGGCTGTCTAGTTCCCCAAAGCTTTTTGCTCTTTTGCTAGCATTGCCCTGTAAAGTGTCACCTTCTACCTTTCCTTTCTATGTCGTTTCCTTCCTGGCACCCCACGAGCTCTGTTCTCATTCTGCCCTATTGCTTGTGAAAAGGGCATTTCTAGGTCTCCCTCTCTCCCTGCCTCCATTTATCCAGGTCCCTGTTGATTGTGGGAAGTGTGGTGGGTTTCCACTAGCGCTTTTGTTGTATTTTCTTCCTCTGGTTGAGGAAAGGAAGTGATGGAGCACCTTGGTGGGCACTCAACAGCCAGCCAAGGTCAACCCATGGCAGTTTGCTTCTACTGGGCTCTCTGTTCCTGTTTTTTCCTCCTTGCATGTTTCTTGTACCCCATTGCTTTTGAAAGTTTCTACCTCTCCGTTCCTGTCTTTTAACTTCTCACTTAAGTCTCTTGAACCCAGTCGCTTTTTAAATTTTCTTGCAACCTCTCTCTTGCTCTCCCCCTCCCTGACCTAATTTTAATTTCTTGCCTGTTTCTCGTATCTTGTTGTTTTTCACATTTTTGCCTGCATCCCTTTACGCAGGTCCATATACCTATTCTTTTAATTCTTGTACCCTTTCACATTTAAAATATTCTTTCTGCTTTTCCCTCTGTCCATCTCCCTGACTCTAGTTCTTAATTCTTCCCTCTGTGTCCTCTACCCAACCACTTCTTCAGTTTTGCTTCTTCCATCTGTCACCCTGCCCCCATGTGTTATTTCTTGCCTGTGTTTCCCGTACTCCATCGCTTTTTGAAATATTTGTTCTACATGTGTTTCTATTTGGCTCCCTGTTTCTATTTTTAATTTCTTGCCTATGTTTCTTTTTCCCTGTTGCTTTAGAATTTGTCCCCGGCCCTTGTTTTGCCTCTGTCTCGTCAGTCCCTTCTGCCTCACTCCCCATCTCTCCGATTTGTCTCTCGGTCCCTATTTTCTGGTGCAATCTCTCAGCTCTCCTCTCTACAC
Source organism: Leptosomus discolor (assembly GCF_034619465.1). Classification (NCBI taxonomy): domain Eukaryota; kingdom Metazoa; phylum Chordata; class Aves; order Leptosomiformes; family Leptosomidae; genus Leptosomus; species Leptosomus discolor. The sequence goes on along the minus strand of NW_028237851.1, from coordinate 48,070 downwards.
CCTTGTCCCCCTCTCCAGCCCTCTCTTGTTCATGGTGTCCCATTTTCTGGCTCCCTCTCCCAATTTCTTAATGCTTTCCCGTGTTTCTTGTGCCTCACTGCATTGCAATTTCTCTTTCTCATTTTCCCTCCCTCTGGCACCCTGTCCCTCCTTTTTAATTCCTCTCTCTGTCCTGTATGCTCTCACTTAAAAAAAAAAAAAAAATTCTTCCTCAATTTTCTTCTATCCACCTCCCCGACCCTATTTTTAAATTATTTCTGTTTCTTGTACCCTGTTGCTCTTAAAGATTTCTATCTACTTTTATCCCACATCCTGTCTTTATTTTTTAATTATGCCTTATCTTTCCTCACCACCATCCTTTTAAATTTTTCTTTCTCTGTCTCCATTTTTGTTGGCTGTCACTTTCTGTATTTTTATATCTTTCCCCTTTATTTCCCTAATCCCTATTGCTTACACTGTATTTTCTACATCTACTCTTTGCTTTTTGATATCTTAAGTTTTAACTTTTTCTTTTTCTTCAGTGCCTTTGCTTTACAGATTTTTCTTTCTACTTCTCCATTACTATTTTTATTTTTTTCCCTTATTTCCTTAATCCCCATCGCTTTTAAAAGTTTCTGTCTACAGCCTTGCCTGTCTGTGTTTTGCCGTCACGGTTTGGCTGGTCCAGAATCACAGCCCAGCAATGCTCAGCAGGCTGTTAGCAGTTTGAGTCAGCTACAGGTGTAGCCCAGACCACTGTGTCATGCTCAGTATAAAGGGGGAAGGTTTGCTGAGGAAGGGGATCTCCCGCGGGGCTCCTGCAGGGCTCTCTCCTTTCCCTGCTTCTCCTTGCTCCCGAGGACCCCTCTCCTGTCGATCGTGGCTGCTGCACGTTCATTTGGCCCAGTGTAACTTTGCATGCCTCTGTTGGTAGTGGTGCTGTCTCGTTAAACCCGATTTCACTTCGACCCGCAGGTCTCCTCCCCTTTTCTCGACGCCCCTCCCTGGCTAGTGAGGGGTCATCGGGGGACAGGGCAGCTGTTGCAGTGTAGCCCCGGATACGGGCTGGAGGGGCACGTTCGCTGCCTTTTCTGTCCATCGCCCCCGGATTTCCTCAGAGCCCGCGCTTCTTAAATGGGCTTTCTGCGCGTTTCAGTTCGCTTTGCGGCGCTCTGCTGCCACCATGCGGCCAAGGGCAGGTACTGCAGCCCCGACCCGCGGTGTCGTTCGCTGTTTCCACGCTGCCGTTCGCCCGCAGCGGCCATGCGACACCGCGGGGGCTGCCTGGCGCCGTCTGCTGCCTCCCGGTAAGGCAGCCCCGCTGCCGCTCCGCCCCTCGCCCTCTGCCCGTTCGCGCGCCGGCTCCGGCCCCTCCGGCGCGTCGGTGGTGGGCGGGGCAAGCGCGTGCCGGGCAAACGCGTGCCCGGCAGCAGCACGGCGGCGCGCCGGGGGAGGGCCGAGGCCACCGGTGAGGCGAGCGAGTCATCCCTTTCGGCGGGTGCGCGGGGTCTCCTGGTCGCCGGCCGCCCGGAGGTGCCGTCCCGCTCCCTCCTCCCGCCCCTGGTGCGCGTGCTTTGGCGCTGCCCAGCGGTGCTCCCGCCCGCCCAGGGGTGTGTCTTCCATGCTCCCCCCGCCCGGCAGGGGGCGCGCTTTGCCGCATCCCCCGTTCTGGTGGGCGCGTGTTCCTGCATCCTGTCGCGCCGCCGGAAGCGTCACTTCCGCCTCTCTCCCCGCCCCTCCGGGGCGCGTGGCTTCCTGCACTCTCCGGTGCACCGCCCGGCAGTGCGAGTCGCGGCAGGAGCGGCGCGGTCACCGAACGTTGCGGGGCTGGGGCTGCGGCTGGGGCTCTTCTGGCTCGGGCTCCGCCGGGGGAGCGGGTGAGTGGGGAGCGGGCGATCGACCGGTGGGTCCCGGGGAAAGCCGTGAGGCGGGCGGCCAGGTCGGCGGGGCCCGTGTCGGAGGCGCGGAGCGGGGCGGGGGAGGCTGCGGGCGGAGCCGCGCCGTGTGGGAAGAAGCGGGGGGGAGCCGCGCCGTGGGGGGGAGGGTGGGGAGGGCGGTGTCCCCGCAGGGCCTGAAGCCGGGCAGGCGCCTCTCGCGGCACGGCGGGAGCGGCGGTCCCGGGGCGCGGCGCTGCTGGGCTGCCCTGCCGGTGCGCCGGAGCGGGCCGGGCGGTGCTCGCCGGTGTCTGGGGCGGGGCGGCGGGGCCTGCTCAGTGCCGGGCAAAGGGGACGGAAACGGGCCGGCTGGGGCTCCAGGGGGCCCTGCCCGGCCCCTCGGGCAGAACCTGGCTCGGTCTTCTCGCCGCTGGCCGGGCGACCTGACCAAGAGGTTCCTGTTCCGCCGCCTCTTCCCGGCGTCGCGTTCCGCGTCCCACGAGGGAGATCCCGCGCGGGCGGATGCGGTCGGTGCTTGGGCGATGGCCCACGTGGGGCTGGGGGAGCGCGGAGGGGCCAGGGCGAGTGGAAGGGCCCCGCCGCCCCTCCCCACCCAAGCCCGGGGCAGAGAAGCTGGGGACAAAACGCCGTTAATGGAGCACGGTTCGTTCCCCGGGAGGTCCCTTGGGAGTCGAGAGTGTTTTTTTTTCCGGGCCGAGGAACAGACTTTCCTCCGTGGTAAGTGCAGAGCTGCCTGTTGCCGCCTTGAGAGTTTCTCTTCTCGTGGTTCACCCTGATTTTATGGGTGGGGTGGAGATGGCTTTTTATTTTTAGATGCCCGAGTACATTGTCAGTAACCTGTGGTGTGAGGACAGTGAACTCTTGAGCACCTAGATGCCGGTAGAAATGTAACCAAAGAAACAGGATGGACAGTGATGTTTAAACTTGGTTTATAGTCGATTTGGTTTTTTCATTAGAGTGTTGATGACTGCTTGTCCTGTGGTTCAGTCCACATGCTATTCCGTGGAGCCCTCAGTCTGGGACTTTTATGTGTTAAAAAAAAAAAAAACAACTTGTCCTTCAAAAAAAAGGACTAGTCCTTCGTAGGACTGAGGTATAGACTTGGGGAGTCTCTTAAAGACGTGATCAGAATTAAAGCTGGATTTCACTTAACGTTGCTGCTGTTTGTCTTTGCTTTTGTTACTGTCCCCACCGCTCCGTCATGATTGGGAGCTCCGAATCATGCCCTTTTTTTTTTTTTTTCCAATTTGTAATGCCTTTCTCCCCCCTGCCCCTCTCCTAGGACTGTAGCGTACAGACCCTTCATTTAAACATTAGTTTGTTTCCTCACAATTGAGTTCTGATGATTGAAATCGCAGAAATTACACCTGTCTGTCTTACAGATTCAGAGTATTTCTGAACATGTACCCTCACAGACAAATGCTGTGGGGATACGCATCTTCTGCACTTCATCCTCCAGCAGGACAATCCGCTGAGACGGGGACGAGCTGTGAAGGGGCAGTTTCTGCAAGGAGGCAGTTGACAAGGGCAGGTGGGTCGCTGTACATTTTAAGGATAGTATTCGATTTGGGATGTCTAGGGTGAGGAAACCCTGGCTCTATGTAGGCTTGAGAAAAGGTGCGTAGTTATCTGTGTCGATCTAAGGAAGGGAGTTCTGGTGAGACTGAAGCTGCCAATGAGTCAGAAGGAGAAAAAAAAGAAAAAAAAAAAAAGACAGAAAGCACCCAGTTTTCTATGAAAACCAAAATCTCTAGTGGCCTGTCTCAACAGCTGTACCAAAGATGATGCAAAATGCTTTTTCCTCCACTCGGTTGTAGTCATTGCAAACCTTCGCCGAAATAGGAAGCTTTCGATTCCTAGCCCGCTTTGTGCTAAAAGGTGGCTTGTTTTTTTTTTTTTTTCCTCTCTCAGCAGACTATCAACTGGCATCATTTCACCATGGTGACCCTTTCTTCTGCCCTGGAGGTACAAGACTGGCCCAGAGGATCCCGAGTGGCCTACAAGGACAAGGTACGTCTGCCCCGTGCGTCTGCGTTTTTCCCCAGGTACTTGTAGTACGGACTTTAAAGTGAACGTGAAGAACGTGCCAGCTCTCCTTCTCTAGTTTTGATAGGAAGTGCTTCAGCAGAAACACTCAAAATAAGGTCTGTTCTGGAGCACGTTGTGCCTGTGTGAAGTGTACTCCCCTCCGTTTATTTGCTCTTCCTGAGAGCGTGCGTAGCTTTCTGTTTTGTGTGCTTGCTGAGAAACGATTCTGTGAGAATCGTATGGTGCTGAAAGGGGAAAGAAACTGTGCGTCAGAGTTTGGATGTTCTGAAGAAATGGACTGTGTTCCAGATAAAAGCTTTCTCCTTTTTCAGTCCTTAAGTGTTTAAAATATCTCATAGGGGTACGTGAAAACCTGACTGAGATACTGACATCTGTACTAAGAGCAATCAAGGTCGTGGGTTGGTTTTTTTTTTGTGTTGTGTTGTTTTGTTTTGTTGTTTGGGGTTTTTTTGCTTGTTTGGTGGGTTTTTTCCCCCCACCTCTCTCTGGCAAATCTTCCAGTCCTGTTTGGTAGCCTTAAGCATTGCAGAACTGGGTGGTTGATTTCTGCATTGTGTCGTCATCCCTGTCCGTCATGGTCCCATCTGTGTGTGTGTCGTGTGTGTGTGTGTGTCCCCAAAGTAAAATAGTATGGGGATCTCTTATCTTACTAATTTTTTATAAGTTTCATTTCTGATAGGAAAAAACCCCAAACAGTTCATGTTGTGTAATATACAAATGGACTTGCCTTGTTTAAACTGTAACCGCCCGCGAGCTTCAGGGTACGATTGAAGAGGGTGTTTAAGCAATTTGGTATTTCTTCTATGTGTTTAAAAAGAGAGGCTGCTGAATGTTATGGGTGGTTTTCCCCATATTTGGAGGGAGCACTCCAAAGTACTTTATTTCTGTCTGGCTTTCGGTGGTGCATTTCCCTGGCCATTGGGTGGCATCTCTCCTGGGCGGTGCAGCTGCCCAGATGTCCCTCCTAATGGTGTAATGCACAAGAAACCCCCCAGTCGGATGGGAACGGTGTATTTTGGAGACAGGTGATTTAATGGTATCTGCTTGCAGCTGGGTGAGTGCAGTTAACGCAAACATCAAATCAAATACTTTGGTAGTGTGAGCATTGTTGTTGGATGTACATGAACATCCACGTGCCTTTTCGGTATAAAGTGAACGACTGAGATTTGTTCTTTCTTTAAAGAACGTTTTAAACATGACTTTGTTATGTTTATTTAGAGTTTTACACTTCACTCTGCAGATTTATTGACTGAGCAAGCGAGACGTGCAGCAGCAGCGGCGGCGGCGCAAGGGCTGTAGCTGTTGTGGTGAGTCCGAGGATGGTACGAGGTCTTCCTGCGGTCTCACGGGTGGGGGGGGGGTGGGGGGTGTATCTCCCCCCAGGGGTGCTGTGAGAAAGGGACGAGACGTTTTCCAGCACTATCAAGGGTGTTTGCTTTTATGCTGAGAATGCTTTCAAAATTGTATTGATGAGTCTTAGTATTGATTTTTTTTTTTAATTTTTTTTTAAGCGTACCGATGGCTCTGGCTTTGAACAGATGTGTTGTAGTTTGAGCTGACCTCCTTTAGCTCAACTGCTATCCTATCCCTCATTCTCACTGAATTCTTCTGCTTTCTCCTGTGTTACTTTTCTCATATGCTGAGACATAACTTGGGATTTTTGTTCTTGAGCTGCCGTGTTGTGTCTGGTGCTGCTCGGCAGCTCCCCCTGCCCAGGTTTGCCTGCCGGCCGTTCAGCGTGCTCGCCCGGCGGCGCCAGCCCTGCGGCCGGAGGCTCCTGGCTCTGTCTCCAGCGGGGACCCGCGGGTGCTGCAGCCGGGGCTGTCCGGTGGGGAGAGTCCGGGGCCCAGAGGGTCTCCTCCCCGCTGTTCTGCCCGCCCCCCCCCCCCCCCCCCCCCCCCCCATCCCTGTCGTCCGTCCCCCCGTCCCGTCCCGTCCCCCCAAGTGATTCCCATGGAGATGTTGCCCCATGCGAGGTTTTTGCGGGACGTTCCCCCGAACCCCCTGCCCTCCGACCTTGTGCCCCCTCCGCCCCACCATGCTCGGCACCGCCCTCCCACCGCCCCTCGGGTGCCGCCTGCACCCCCCGACTTGCCCCTCGCCCCCAGCCCAAGCTCAGACCCGCCCCTTCCCCGCTCCCGCCCCGCCGGGGGCGTGTCCTCCCGCCCCAGGGGCGCGGGGCCGGCGGGCGCTCGGCGCGCAACGCGCGGGGCTGCAGTGCCGGGGCCGCCCCGGGCACGCGCCGCCCGGCGGGCACTGCTGCCGCGCGGCCAAAGCGCGGTCCCGCAGCGCGGCGGTCGCGCGCCGGGCGTGGCCCTTCCGGCGCGCCGGCGGCGGCTCGCGCATGCGCGGTGCGCGAGAGCAGCATGGCGGCGGGTGAGGGGCGAGGTCGGCGGTGAGGCGAGCGAGCTCCTTCGGCGGGTGCGGGAGTCTCTGCTGGCCGCTGGCCGCCGGGGGTGGCGGGACGGGAAGCCTCAAGGCCCGTGCTGCGGCGGGCAGCCCCGGGGAGCTCCCGGGAGCTGGTGGGAGGGAAGAGGGGAAGGAGGCGGACGCCCCTCCAGGCGCCGGGTGCCTTCCCAACTCGCCAGAGCTCCCCTTGAGCCTTCCCCGGCCCCGCTGGCCCCGCGCAGCTGCCCCCAGCTCCAGCACCTCCCCTGCAGCCTGTCTCCCCAGGTCATCCTGTTGTGATGGCAGCAAGCTGGCCCTCGGATGCACTTGATTCTGCCTTAACGTGGATACCATTAACTGCAGTGCAGGGAAAAAGTGGCATCTCCAGAAGCTGCTGTGGAAGGAGGCGATTTGGCCGGGGATGATCTACGGTCATAATGGTCACTGATTCTCCTTGTCTCCCAGAGGCTGCACTGAGGGCACAGGTGTCCCTTCCTCCCCTGAGGATGCTGTTGTCTGCACCCGCCTCGGTCTTGCCTGGGTTGTCTCTGCCTGACCTCGCTCTCGTCGCGGCGTGGGGGCAAAAAGGGGCGGGCGGAGCACTTGCTGGCTGTGGGCAGTGGACAGGAGCTGCTGCGGCTGAAGCTGGAGAGGCCAGAGAAAGAAGAAGGAATCAGAGGCCGGCCGGCCGGCAGCTGCCTCCCGCCGCAGGCAAGCGGAGAGTCCATGTGCGTAACCCATGGCATGGTACGGCCGTGTGATGCATGAACGAGCGAGGCTACATGTCTAGGAAGCCTTGTCTCGCAAGAGTTGAGACAGCCATGTAATCTTTTAGGTGGAGAACCACCATGTGACCGGAGCTGCAGAAGAGGAAGGGAGGAGAGGAAGAGAAGGAAGCGTCTGAACGGGCAAATTCTCCTGGCAGCACTGAGAACAAGGGATGCGGTGAGTCCTGGGCCCTCGGGGCCCCATCGCCCCACTTGTGTGTCCCAGGCCCTCCCTATCCCTCCCCTGGCCCCCTGTCTTTCACATGGTGCTGTGATTTCCCCCTTGCCCGCCCCTGTCTTTTTTTTTTTTTTTTTTTTTTTTTCCCCCCTCCCCTTTCTCAGTCTCTCTCTGTCCAGCTCCTGGTCTCTAATTTTAAATTCCCCTCTCTCTCTGGAAGCCTGTCAGGACTTTTCTCTGTCTGGCTCTCTGTCCCTGTTGTTTAATTCCTTCCTGTGTGCCCTTTTAGGCCTCACCATTTTTATTTGCTCGGTCTCTCTTGGTCCAGCACAAGATCCGGATTTTTTAAAATTCCTCCCTCTCTGCCCTGCAGCCTGTCGCTTTCGAAGTTCGTGTTGCGATTTCATTCCTTTTGCCGTCTCTCCCTGCTGGGATTTTTCAATTGCTCCCTGTCTGTCTCGCAGCCCGTTGTTGCTTTCTTGTTCTCTCTGTCTCTGTTGGGCTCCCTGTCCCTGTCTTGACCCACTTCTAAAAATGCCTTCCTCTCTGCCTCGTATGCATTGTTCTTGAAACTTCCGTTTCCCGACGTCTCTCTGTAGGTTGCTCCTGGTCCCAGATGTTTATTTCTTCCCTCTCTGTCCTGTGGCCTGTTGCGATTTGGTGTTTCTGCGTGTCTCCTGTTCCCGGCTCTCGGTCCCCGTTTTTCAGTTTCTCTCTCAGCCCTGTAGCCCACTGCTGTTATCTGTCTGTCCTCATCTCTCTCTGGCCAGTTGCCTCTCCCCACATATGTGGTTCCTCCCTCTGCCCTGTGGCCCGTCACTGGTTTTCCGTTCTCTGTCCTGCTCCTTTTCCCCGAGTCTTCAGTTGCTCCCTCTCTGTCCTGTAGCCCATCAAGGGGCTTTGTTTCTTTCTCCATCGCTCCCTGTCCGGCTCCCTGCCCCATCTTTTTAATCCTTCCCTTGCTGCCGTGTGGCGGCTCCCCGCTATCTTCCCTTTCTTCATATCTCTCTCTGGACGGCTCCCGCTTCCCTGTTTTTCAGTTTCTTCCTTCTGGGCCCTGTAGCCTGTGGTGATTGTGCTGCTTTCTCCTTCTCTCTGTCCGGCTGTGGATCCCATTTCTTTAATTCCTCCTGCTTCTCCCTGTAGCCTGTCTTTCTGTCTGCCCTCTCCCCCTTTATCTGTCTCCCCACTCCACCTCTGGCGCCCTGTCCCTGTGTTTTAATTCTTCCCTCTCTGCCCTCCAGCTGTTGCTGTGCTTCCTGCGTGTGTCACACTGGGTCCGGCCCCTCATCTCTGTCTTTTCATTCCTCCCGCTCCTCCCTGGAGCTTGTCGTTGTCATTTTCTTTTGCTGTTGCTCTGTCTGGCTCCAGATCCTCGCAGCTTCCCCCCACCCCTGCCCCGCCTCGTTGCTCCTGGCTGTTTTTTCTGTCTCGATCTCTCTGTGCCTGGCTCTGGCTCCCTGTTGTTTCACTCCTCCCTCTCTGTCCTGTAGCCCATCGGCACATTTTCTTTCGTTGGGCTCTCTTTGGCCGTTTCCCTGTCCCTGTTCAGTTTCTTCCTTCTCAGCCCTGTAGTGTGCCGTGATTCTTTTTCTTTCTCCCCCTCTCCCAGCTCCCAGTCCCTCCCTTTTAATTCCTCCCTCTCTGTCCTGTTGCCTGTCAGGAGTCGTGTGTCCTGGAGTCCCCGGCCCACCCCACCCCCCCCAGCCCCTTCTCACTTTCGCACTTCCTGTCCGTGTTTTTTAATTCCTCCTCCTTTGCTGTGTAGCCTGTTGCTTTTTTCTTCTCTCCATCTCTGTGTCTCAGTGCCCCCATTTTTTAATTCTTACTCTCTGCCCTCTACCCTACCCCTATTTTCACCTTTCTCTGACCCTCTGTATCCAGCTCCCTGTCCCTATCGATTATTTTCTCCCTCTTACTCCTGCACCCGCTGCTATTCCCTGCTGTCGCCATCCCTCTCTGTTCAGCTCTCTGTCCCCAGATTTTAATTCCTTCTTCTGCCCCTCCGTAGCCTGTCTGGATTTTCCCCCTGCTCTCTGTCTGGCTCCCTCTCTCTGCCTTTTCATTCCACATTCTCTGTCCCATAGCCCCAAGCTATTTGTCTGTGTTTCTCAGTCTCTTCTGTCTGGCTCCCTGCTGCTGTTTTTTCTTTCCTCCTTATTTGTCTCATAGCCCATCACTGTTTCGTGGTTTTTTTTTTTTTTTTCTGTCTCTTTGTCCAGCTCCCAGTCCCTGCTCTTGAATTCCTCTTCCCTGTAGCCCGCTGCTGGTTTTTTCTGTTCTCGATCACGCTCTGTCTGGTCCCCTGTCCCTGTTGGTCAATTCTTCCTTCTCTGCCCTGCAGCCCCTGCAGTCTTGTACTTTTTTCCGTCTCTCTCTGGCCGGAGCTCTGTTGCTGCTCATGAGTTCCTCCCTCTCTGCCCTGTAGCCTGTTGCTTTTGTCCTTTCTCCGTCTCGCTTTCTCTGGCTCCCTGATGACGCTATTTTAATATTCCCTCCCTTTTTGTATGAATCGCTATACTTTTTGCTCTCCAGCTTTTTTTTTTTTTTTTCTGGCTCCCCGGCTCTATTTTTTAATTCTTCCACCTGTAGTGTGTAGCTCTGTGGTTTGTACCGTGTTGTTGTTCCCCCCACCCCCGCCCCTTCCCTCCATTGTTGGCTGTCTTGGCTCCCTGTCCCTGTTGTTTCATCCTCCCTCTCTGCCCTGTTCTTTGTTGTCTTTCTCCATGTGTCTCGGTCCAGCTTCCTGCCCCTGTTCTTCTTTCCTTCCTCTCTGTCGTGCTGCCTGTCCCAGTTTTGTCCTGCGTCTCCGTCCTCCTTTGTCGGTCTCTGCCCTGCTCCCTTCTCCCTCTATCTGCTGCCTCTCTTCTTCTCTCCCTGCTGCTTCTTTCTCCACCTGTCGGGCTCCCTGTCCCTGTCTTTCTCTCGCCATCCTGTTCCCTGCCTCAGGCGCTCTCGCTGCATCCGCTACCTGCGTGACTGAAGAAACGTTCGCAGTCTCCTTTGCCCTCCCAGCTGCGTTTGCAGTCCCTTCACAGCAGGCGAGGGGCTGTGAGGGAGCCCAGGGGAGGAGGTGCTGCGCTGCGGGGGTCGAGTGATGGCCCCCCGCTCCTGCGGCACGGCCCAGCCCTCGCCACAGCCGCCGCACGAGCTGTGGGCTCGTTGCCAGGGCCGCATGGCTGCCTGCGGGCGTCCGGCTCGGGCGCCATGCTCAGCGCTGCATCCGGCGAGCAGCAGGCTGTCCTGCCGGCGGGCGCCGCCGGTAACGGCCGCGCGATGCTGCAGGGCCTGTGGGATGGGGCCGCCGTGCCCGCTGCCACTTCCCCGTGAGGAAAGGCCGCTGCTGCCCCCTGGGCACAGGGCTGGTGGGCGTGCTCTTTTCCCTCGCCTGGCTCCCTGACCCCGTTTTCCTTCCACAGACCAGGACTCTGTGTCCTTTCTTTATCTGTGTCTCCCCCTCTCTGTTCTTTTCCCGGTACCTCTCTTTCTCTGCTCCTCAGTTCCTCTCCCTCACCTTATTTTTCTCTTTCTGTTCCTCTGCCCAGCTCCCCATGGCTGTGTTTTCGTTCTCCGTACCTGCTGCCCCAGCGTGGACTGCCGAGCGGTCCCAGGGAAGGGTGAGTGGACGGGCTCTGAGCCCCAGAGCAGGCGTGTTCCTCGCACTTAGATGGGTTTGCAAATAAACCCTCGCTCTGTCTCCTTTGTACTTGCTGAGCAGCGGTCAGAGAGTCCAGGGGAGCAGGTACACAGCGGGGGTAAGGGGCCATGGCTGCAGCTGCGGGCTGGTGCCGGAGGAGCCCCGGAGGGAGCCAGCGAGGCTGATGGCGATGGCCGCTCTGTGTCATGGGGCCGCAGCCCCAGGGGATGGTGCTGCTAGGGCACGCCTGCCCGAGAGTGCCGACAGCAGACGTCGGGCCCCGTCAGGGCAGCTCCCAGGGGTTTTGTGAGCTGGTGGAGAGGAAGGAGGAAGAGGGGCAGATGGCTGCCTCCGGGCACCTGGAGGCCTTCCCACCCCCTGGAAAAGTGCTCCGGCCTGCGCGCCCCATGCAGCTGCCCACAGCTCCAGCACCTGTCCCGTAGCCCCTGACCACCCCAGACCCTGCCCTCGCAGCAGCAAGCTGACCCGCGAACGTGCTTTATTGCCCCATAAGCACGGGTGCCGTTGGCAATGGTCTGGGGCAGGAGGGGGCGTCTCCAGGAGCTCCTGCAGAAGGAGGGGTTCCTGCCTGGGGAAAGGGGTGGCCGTCGCTGTGGACAACAGTTGGCCGTTCTTTGTGTCTCCCAGGGGCAGCGCTGAGGACTTGGTTGCCGGTTCCTCCCCGGGGATGTTGCTGACTGCACCTGGCTCAGGTTTGTGTCCTTATTCTCCCAGTTAAAGCGGTTCCGTTAGTTTAATTCCCTGCCCGGTCACGTTGCTGGTGCCGCAGATACCTGCAGTAGAAGAGCAGGTATCGGCCTTTGCGGTACGGGTCGCTGTCTTTGCTCAGTGCTTTGTACCCCGTGACACGGAGGCAGGTGAGGAAACTCCCCGCTGCTCCTCCGGCCGCCCTTGTGTCTGCTGGGGGTCGCCCCAGCCCCTTTCCCAGGGGATTGCAGGAAGGGTGGTGAGCAGGGCCCCGGGTGTACGAGCCCTGGCCTCTGCACAGGGAGCCCGTTCTGCTCCGGGGCTGCTGCGCTGCGGGCGCTCCGCTGGTCTGGTCGCTGGCGGCAGCTCTTGGAGCCGGCTGGGCTGCGCGGGCGTCGGGGGTTTGCTCACGGCAAGAAGCGGAGGCGTCGGTGTGAGGGAAGAGTTTCGAGACCGGCCGAGGTTCGGCTGTAGGCATAGTAGGAAGTACCCTTTTATGCAGTTGTTTTTGTTGTTTCAGGCTGGCGGTTTTCCGCTGAGGGTTTGGGGGTGGCAAAATGGTTTAATAGCCTGCCATTTTTTTTTTTTAAATTTTAGATGCATTGCATTTTTCTGGAATTCCTGACTATGGGAGATGGAACCTTGTTTTTTTTCCCCACCGTTTTTACTGTGTGCTGTGTAAGTTGCTGATGTCTTGATCTATGCTCTTTTTTCTCTCTTAATAGGACTGATGGTGAAATTGTCCAGCGAGGGTTAGGGTGAGCATCTTGTACTCGCCTGTATACGGAGCTTGAGAGTTTCTCGAGAAGGCATCTTCCCCAGAACTTCTCAGAGAAGAGGGTCTGCGTTCTTTGCGCTGGTAACAGTCTCCAGCCAGGGTCTGTCTTCTGTCGTAGGCCCGGGCACGCGAGCCTTCCCATGACTCCGTTTCTGACTTTTTCATGACGCGCCTGATGAGACGTGTCGTAGTGCCGGTCACAGCAGTTATGTTTCCGTGTAGTTTTTCACCTGTTGTGTGTTTAGCACCGGTTTCTGTGGTTGTAAGGTGCCTGTGTTAGATCTTTCAGCCGCCATGGTTTTTCCGTCAGCTGACCGCCGCTGTGATTCCTTGAGGGGTTCAGTGGTAAGGAGGCGGTCGGTGGTGCTTGTTCCGTGTGCGCTATACTGCACATTAATGAGGTCTCAATGCTCCGGAGGTTTATTCTTTTGCGGTAGGCGGGCGCATCGGTAGCCGCACCGAGGGTCTCGTGCTCCTCGACTCACCGGGGTACCGCCGACCGAGCGCTCCCCGTCTCGCGCGAGAAGCTCCACACACAGATCTGTCCAGCATGTCTCGTGTCCGAGAAGGTGACGAGTGGTCCAGGATGCGCTGGGGTATCCGCTGTCGAGCGGTCTGTTCTCACGGAGCCCTCTTCTGGGACGACGACTTCTCCGCATCCTGTGGATGTTGGGTCTTGGGGCCCGGCTTCTCGCGCGTCCACCGTTGCGGTTGCGGCCGCGGCCGTATCTTTTCGTCAGGGGCCGTGGCATTTGACTTCCGGGGTGGAAGGTGCTAAGGGTCGTACGCGTAGGGCCAGGTGTTGCTTTGGCTTTGGTTTTCTGTGATGGCTGGCTGGCTGTTGTTGGAGTCTAGAGGGTATTCCTACATGGAAAGGAGATCTCCGGAACCGTTAAGCTGTTGCTCCGCAGCCGGGTGACTCGTTCGATGCCGTTTTCAGATGCAGTGAGACGAGCCGTGCACCAAAGGGTTAGAGGAGGGGCGGGGGAGCGGCCATAAGAAGGTGGGTTGGCACGCAGTGTCAGCGGGCAGATGCGGCCGATGGCTGTGTGAGCAGCTGACAGGTCTTGGTAGGTTTGTTGTATTCCAAAGGCACGAAGTAGCGAGCGAAGCAGGGTATCGGCACTGCGGGTGGCTGGGGCGAGGTGAGCTGGGACTGGTGGGCTGCAGCAGAGAAGTTACTTTTCAGGCGTTGTGTCGTTTGTGAAGTTTATAAGCATCCCTTATGGGTTGTGTTTTACAGGTGGTACCGGAGCCTCAACGCGGCAGCTGGCAGAGGTAGGGTGGGTGGGCGGCCGAGGTAGAGGAGGAGGAGAGGGGAATGGGCACGGGCAGGCTGTGGTTTCGGGCGGTATCTCAGCACGTGCCTTTTGTTTTGGCTTTCGCAGGTCACGCACATAGCCTCGGAGGGGCGAAGCTGCGCGCCGACCAGCGGCCTGAGGAGGCGAGGCGGTTGTCAGCCGGGCCGGCGTCCAAGAGCGGAGCATCCTGCGGCAGCTCGGTCAAGCGTTTCTGTGCGTTTGTGCAGGTGTTACGCAGCTGCCTTTGGAGTTGGGTGAGCTTTTGAGGTGGTGAGCTAAGGAGCAGCAAGGAGGAGCGTGGGGCTGGTGATTTCTCCCAAGCGTGACGGTATTTCTCTGTCTGTTGCTACCTTAGGGGGGCCGCAAGCGATGACAGCTGCAGCGTCCAACACGGGAATCGGTGCGGAGCAGTTGAGCGGAAGACCACGTTCCTTTTGAGGAGGAGGGTGTTTCGAGGAGGTCTGTGGTGACCCGTGTGACAGCTACCACTGTCAGCGGTGTGTGTGGGTTTTTTTTTTTTTTTTTCTGTAGGCGATGAGGAGGAACGTGGCAACTGCAGGAGTAATCAGGTTAGTTGATGTGGTTTCTGCTGAGGATGGACGCGGATCCCCAGCCCTCTGGAAGCGAAGCTGAGGGACCAGGGACCGTTGTCCTGCAGTGCGTAACTTTGATTTCAGTTGGAAAAGGGATTTTCCTGGAATGGAAATCTTTCTCCTTCAAAGAAATTGCGTTGTACGAACTGCCTGTCGGACTCTGTGTGCTTGGCTGTAGAAGTCATGAGCAGTGAGACTTTTTGCCCTCTTTTGAAAAACAAAACAACAGCAAAGTCAATTTGTTTCCAAAGACTGAAGCACAGCAAGTGTTCCAAAAGTGGATGGCGTCGCTGGTCTTTACATTCTTGGTTGCAACGGTCGAGATACGATTAAAAAATGTTCCTCTGCGTGCTTTGGTACAGCCAGAAGCCTTAGTGCATCTGCCAGTCCTGTTCGGTGGCCTTACCTGTTGCAGCCCTGGGGATTTGAATTTCTTTTTTTTTTCTTTTTAATGAGTAAAACCATGTGGGGGATCTATTATTTCACTGATCTTTTCCTGTCATATATGAAACTCTAGAGAAAGTTAAAATTGTATAATTGGCAGAATGACTAACGCGGTTTAAACTCGCTGCCGAATCAGTACAGCATGTAATGTATGAGGTGTACTTAAGCGGTCAGGGGTTTCTCTAACTCTTTCCAAGCCAGAGGCAGCTGCATGTTACTGAGTTTCTTCCCTGTGTTTTGACAGAGCGCTCTGAAGTACTTGGTTTCTAATCATGTGACATGATAGAACAAGGTGGGGCAGGAGCAGAGTCAAATAACAACTGTGTATTTTGGAGACAGGTGTAAGCATAGATCTAGATGGGGGTGTACAGCCTTGTTCTGCAGCAGCGCTCTAAGGAAGGGCATCAAACATGAGCAAGAGCAGTTGCTTTTCTGCTAAGAAGGGGTTGGAAATCGTATCTGTTTGTCTTTCTATGGAGTGTTAAGTATTCAAATCGCTCTGGTTTGTAGAGGATGTGTCTGTATTTCGGGCTGGTCTCCTTCAGTTCGACTGCTCTCCTGTCCCTCGTTCTATTGAATTCCTCTCCTTGCTTCTGTGTTGTTCTTCTAATGTGCTGAACTATGGCTGGGGCCTTTTGTTTCCCGATGTCTTGCTGTGAGTGTCCGGTGCTGCGCAGCAGCTCGCCCCCCCCCCCCCCCCCCCCCCCAGGTTTGCCTGCCGGTGGCTCAGCGCTCTCGCCCCGCGGGGCCAGCTCTGTCTCTGTCCAAGCTTTCTGCCACGGCTGTCCGGTGGGGAAAGGGGCAGTTGTTGCTCTGGGGAGCCCGTCCGGGCGTGGTCCGAGACGGGGAATGTGGCAGAGCCGAGTGCGAGCAAGAGCCATGGCACTGTCCTTTGGCGGACGCCCTGCCACCCCTCTGCTGTGCGGCAGCCGGCGTCGATGATCCGGCGGGGGGCAGGCATCGAGCATGGATTCTGTCTCGTGGGCTGTGGCAGGTGAGTGCTCGTCTGTGGGTTATGCCGGGGAGAGCCGTTGGTGTCGGTCATCCCCCACCCCTCTCCGGGTCCCCCTGTACCCCCAGTGTCAGAGAAAGACGCAGGTGCTGCTGCGCCGCTGTGACCGCACGGGGGTGCTGCGTGAAACGGCGCTTTGTGCTGCCTGCGCGTGGGGGGTGTGCGGTACTGCAGGCCGGGGTACGCGCATGCGCGCTGGCGGCCGCCTGCGGCGCGCTCTGCTACCACGATTTGACTAGGGTTGGGTACTGGGGCGTGGTACACGCGCGTGTGCGGTGACACCGATTTGTGGCGCTCTCTGCTGCCACCCTGTGACCGAAAAGCAGTACTGCAGTCCCGAAGGCGCTGCCGCGCTCCCTGCTGCCACCCTGTGACCGAAAAGCAGTACTGCAGTCCCGAAGGCGCTGCCGCGCTCCCTGCTGCCACCCTGTGACCGAAAAGCAGTACTGCAGTCCCGAAGGCGCTGCCGCGCTCCCTGCTGCCACCCTGTGACCGAAAAGCAGTACTGCAGTCCCGAAGGCGCTGCCGCGCTCCCTGCTGCCACCCTGTGACCGAAAGTCGGTACTGCAGGCCCAGCGGAGCTTTCCGCGCTCCCTGCTGCCACCCTGTGACCAAAAAGCGGTTATGCAGCCCCGGCGGCGCTGCCGCGCACCCTGCTGCCACCCTGTGACCAAAAGACGGTACTGCAGCTCCGGGTGCGCGCTGCCGCGCTCTCTCCTGCTACCGCCTACAGTGAGTGGGCTACGCACCGGACGCTCTCACCTTTGTGCCCCGCGGCGGCCCCTTCCCCGGGGGATGTTTGGAAAGGCAGTGGGCGGGGCCTGGGGTAGATGAGTCCCGGGCTCTGCCCAGGGAGCTCCTTCTGGGCGAGGTGAGAGCTGTGGGATTGGGCAAGCTCCAGCAGCACCCACAGTAGAGAGAGCCCTGGGATGCAGCTTGGGCTTTTTTTTTTATTATTTGTCAGCAGTTTCATACGGAGTGTTAAGGGGTGATGAGAGGGTTCTAAAACACACAGCTTTTTTAACTGACAGTTTTGCTGTGGTTTTGTTCTAGGTTGTCCTGGGTTACAGTGCAAAATGTGCCAAAAGAAAAAAATATTCTATTACCATCTTCAGGAGCTGTTGAGACCAGGTGGGGCGGTGCTCTCTGCCTCCCCCCCCCCCCGGACTATCTCCTGTTACTGGGCACAACAATGCCTTATCGCCTGACTCATCGATAACTCGCTCCTGGACTATCTCCTGTTAATGGCCCATCAAGGAACTGCCTCACGACTCCCCATCCCATTGTGAGATGCTCCGCCCGGGGGTGGGGGGGGCGGGGGGGAAGGAGCCAAGCAGTCCATGCCAAATAAAAACAGAGATTTTGAACACCCTAGCAGCCTTCTTCCAGTGGATTCCCAGAGGAGCTTTTCCCCCCACTGGAGTTCCAGAGGACAAGAGCTACCTACCTACCACTGGACCTTCGGAGGAAGACCAGACTCTTTTACCTGATTGCTGCTTCCACAGAACTACATCCATCGCTTCAGGAGGACTGCAGCCAGCATCTTATCGGACTGCTACTGCCACCCTAACAGGGTGTCAGGTTGTATTCCTGACTCTGTCAGTGTAAACCAGTGGGTTGTTTGTTTTTTCCCTGCCTTGTGTTTTTTATATATATATATATATATATATTAGTAAAGAACTGTTATTCCTATTCCCCGTATCTTTGCCTGAACGCCCGTTAATTTCAAAATTATAATAATTTGGAGGGAAGGGGGTTGCACTTTCCATTTCAAGGGAGGCTCCTGCCTTCCTCCACAGACACCTGTCTTTCAAACCAAGACATAGGTGCACTGGATTTTCCTGGAATTCTGAACTTCCTGCAGGATGGCAACTTGTTTTTTGTGACAAGGGTTTGTGATCCCATTTCCTTTCCTAGGACTGAAGGTGAGATTATCGAGTAGCATGAGGATGTGCACCACATCTGCACCTGTCTATGCCCCCCCCATACCCCTGTCTCTGCCTTCAGGTGGGGTTTTTCCCATGCCACCCCGATCTTTGTGGCCTTGACTCCCGTGTGTGTGCCTGGCCCTACTTGTCATGTCCCTGCCTCCCATGGGCCTGCCTTGCCTGCTTTTTTTCATGGTAGGGATGGACAACGACAAGAGTATATGTAAGAAGGCAGTCTTTATTAAGTTGCAAAAACCAAGATGGCTGAGATGGTGCAGCAGAAAAAGCGTACCCTTTTATAACCTTTCTTATCTGTCCACCTGTTCATGCACTAAGGCTGCTAAAATGATTCGCTCAATAGCTTTGTCCATTCACCTCCATTCACATAATGATTGGCTGGAGCTCCTACTGTATTTCTCACTGTACCTACTGTTCTCTTGCCAAGTTTCTGCTCTGTGGTATTACTTGCTCAGTCTCTTCTTGCTCAATCTCTTATAACTTCCTCAAACTTGTTTACAACATTCTTCATCCACTTCTTCTGTCTTTTCAAGGGTATACTGGAATGCTGTCAAGGTCAACTTCATCTTCCTCAATCAGGTTATCCCTGACAGATTTTTGTACCCACTTTATGGGTGTGCATAGCTCACACCCTATCCTCCCCCTGTGCACCTGCCTTCCTCCCCCCCCCCCGCCCCCCCACCATGGGTGTGCCTTGCACCTGCCTCCCATTACCATGTTTTGTGTCCCCCTCCCCTTGTCCCTGCTCCATGCACCTGCCTTGCCCCCACCACTACAAGAACTGCTGCTCCAGATGCAAACTGTTTTAAACAAACTGTTTGCATTCCAAACTTCGCTCTGGCACTTCCTTGGGCCCAAAATGCCATCACCAGTAGATATCAGGGGGAATGAGGGGCACCCAGCAGGGACACCCTGAAGTCTCATGGTTTCCATCAGGCTTTCCCAAGGGCAGGGGTGGGTGGGAGAGTGGAAAAGCAGTATTGCTTTTTACATTTTCTTCCTACATCTCCCTCTTCAGAGCTCCTTGTCCCTGGGTGCTTGTTCTTGCCTGTGGCCCCTGTTCCTGATGGGCTCCAGGTGTGGCCAGTGGGGCTAATAACAGGGCCGGCCCTCCTGTGGGCTATAAAGGGGCTGCCTGAGGGAGCTGATAAAGGGGAACTGGCTGAGGAGGTAGCTGGAGCTACCTCCAGAATGGAATGGCTGGTCCCTGTGGTAAGGAAGGATCCCCCTGAGCTGTCCATGATGGAGCAGACCACCAGCACACATTGCTGGCAGCTTGGTGCCTGCATCGGCTGTGTGTGTGAGCCGCTGGCCAGCCTGGCGGTGGAGGGGAGTTGAGAGAAAAGTGTTGGGGTGCTGAAGATCTGAGCTGGTGCCAGGAGCTGGGGTGAGTCACACGTTCTCCTGTGTGTGTCCCGGTCCACCTCTGCTGCCCTGCCTGCCGCTCCTTCTGCTGCCTGGGAAAGGGCTGCCCAGGGATGGGGAGGGCCAGCAATGGCTTTCTGTCCTGGCCCCTTTGCTGTGGGAGCCTGATGGACAGCCTAACACCTTCCTGATTGCACTGGGGCTTCCCCTCAAGCCAGGGGGAGAGGCAGGGCTGGAAGAAAGTGGAGGCTGAGATGGGGTGCGAAGTCAGGGAAAATGTGGAAGTCAAGACGGGGGTGGAAATGGTGTCACTTTTTACATTGTCTTTGTAAGGCTCCCTCTTTTTGTCTTCCTGACCCTATGTGTTAGTTCTTGCCTCTGTTTCTTTTCCCCTATTGCTTTACAATATTTCCCTGTCCCTTGTCTTGTCCCTGCCTTGTGGTCCTGCTGGTCCCTTTGGCCTCTCTCTCCTGCTCCTCCTCGCTCTTATGTATTCCTCCATCTCTCCCTGGGTTTTTTGCTCAGTGTCCCAGTACTCCTCTCTCTATGCTACTGTCCTGCTCCCTGTCCCTCTCCTGTTTGCAGCATCCCGTTTACTGGCTGCCTGTCCCCCACCTCTTCTCTACCTTCCTCCTGCTTTTTCCCTTCTCTCCTGCTGCGTTTGCTGTGTTTGCACACCGAGCCTTGTAGCCAGCTCAGTGCCAGGATTTGTTCTGGGCAGAGGTGAGTAAACTTTTCCTGCCTCCTCTGTGCCCCTGGATGGTATTCAAGCCCCTGGGTGCAGAGCTCGTGGCTGTGGGCAGGTGCCGGGGAGGGGGCCATGTGCTGTGGGGCTTTGCCCAGGCACCTGTTCCTGATGGGCTCCAGCTGGGGCAGGTGTGGCCACTGAGGCTAATGATGGGGCTGGCCCTACTTTGGGCTATGAAGGGGGCTGCCTGGGCATGCCTGCCTGCAGGAGCTGGCTGAGGAGTCAAACCAAGGGGCTTCCACAGGCAACTGTCTCCAGCTGGTCCCTGTGGCAAGGAAGGATCCCTCCCACCCATCCACAACAGAGAATGCCACCATAACACAGCACCAGGACCTTGGCGCCTCTGTTGGCTGCACACGTGTGAGCTGCTGCATGTCCAGGAAACCTCGTGAGAGAAGTGCATTGAGTCACCCACCGCCTGCTCCTAAGGTCAGGCAGCTGGCACTGTGGAGGAGGAAGGGGCAGAGACAGAAAGAAAAGCCTCGGGGCGGTGAAGGTCTGCCGTTGTCACCAGGAGCCACGTGTCCCCTCGTGTGTGTCCAGGGCCATCCCTGCCCCGGTTCTCTGGATCTCTGCCTGCCTCCTTGCCTGTCCCTGCCTCTGTCTGCCTTTCAGGCTGTCTAGTTCCCCAAAGCTTTTTGCTCTTTTGCTAGCATTGCCCTGTAAAGTGTCACCTTCTACCTTTCCTTTCTATGTCGTTTCCTTCCTGGCACCCCACGAGCTCTGTTCTCATTCTGCCCTATTGCTTGTGAAAAGGGCATTTCTAGGTCTCCCTCTCTCCCTGCCTCCATTTATCCAGGTCCCTGTTGATTGTGGGAAGTGTGGTGGGTTTCCACTAGCGCTTTTGTTGTATTTTCTTCCTCTGGTTGAGGAAAGGAAGTGATGGAGCACCTTGGTGGGCACTCAACAGCCAGCCAAGGTCAACCCATGGCAGTTTGCTTCTACTGGGCTCTCTGTTCCTGTTTTTTCCTCCTTGCATGTTTCTTGTACCCCATTGCTTTTGAAAGTTTCTACCTCTCCGTTCCTGTCTTTTAACTTCTCACTTAAGTCTCTTGAACCCAGTCGCTTTTTAAATTTTCTTGCAACCTCTCTCTTGCTCTCCCCCTCCCTGACCTAATTTTAATTTCTTGCCTGTTTCTCGTATCTTGTTGTTTTTCACATTTTTGCCTGCATCCCTTTACGCAGGTCCATATACCTATTCTTTTAATTCTTGTACCCTTTCACATTTAAAATATTCTTTCTGCTTTTCCCTCTGTCCATCTCCCTGACTCTAGTTCTTAATTCTTCCCTCTGTGTCCTCTACCCAACCACTTCTTCAGTTTTGCTTCTTCCATCTGTCACCCTGCCCCCATGTGTTATTTCTTGCCTGTGTTTCCCGTACTCCATCGCTTTTTGAAATATTTGTTCTACATGTGTTTCTATTTGGCTCCCTGTTTCTATTTTTAATTTCTTGCCTATGTTTCTTTTTCCCTGTTGCTTTAGAATTTGTCCCCGGCCCTTGTTTTGCCTCTGTCTCGTCAGTCCCTTCTGCCTCACTCCCCATCTCTCCGATTTGTCTCTCGGTCCCTATTTTCTGGTGCAATCTCTCAGCTCTCCTCTCTACACCCTTGTCCCCCTCTCCAGCCCTCTCTTGTTCATGGTGTCCCATTTTCTGGCTCCCTCTCCCAATTTCTTAATGCTTTCCCGTGTTTCTTGTGCCTCACTGCATTGCAATTTCTCTTTCTCATTTTCCCTCCCTCTGGCACCCTGTCCCTCCTTTTTAATTCCTCTCTCTGTCCTGTATGCTCTCACTTAAAAAAAAAAAAAAAATTCTTCCTCAATTTTCTTCTATCCACCTCCCCGACCCTATTTTTAAATTATTTCTGTTTCTTGTACCCTGTTGCTCTTAAAGATTTCTATCTACTTTTATCCCACATCCTGTCTTTATTTTTTAATTATGCCTTATCTTTCCTCACCACCATCCTTTTAAATTTTTCTTTCTCTGTCTCCATTTTTGTTGGCTGTCACTTTCTGTATTTTTATATCTTTCCCCTTTATTTCCCTAATCCCTATTGCTTACACTGTATTTTCTACATCTACTCTTTGCTTTTTGATATCTTAAGTTTTAACTTTTTCTTTTTCTTCAGTGCCTTTGCTTTACAGATTTTTCTTTCTACTTCTCCATTACTATTTTTATTTTTTTCCCTTATTTCCTTAATCCCCATCGCTTTTAAAAGTTTCTGTCTACAGCCTTGCCTGTCTGTGTTTTGCCGTCACGGTTTGGCTGGTCCAGAATCACAGCCCAGCAATGCTCAGCAGGCTGTTAGCAGTTTGAGTCAGCTACAGGTGTAGCCCAGACCACTGTGTCATGCTCAGTATAAAGGGGGAAGGTTTGCTGAGGAAGGGGATCTCCCGCGGGGCTCCTGCAGGGCTCTCTCCTTTCCCTGCTTCTCCTTGCTCCCGAGGACCCCTCTCCTGTCGATCGTGGCTGCTGCACGTTCATTTGGCCCAGTGTAACTTTGCATGCCTCTGTTGGTAGTGGTGCTGTCTCGTTAAACCCGATTTCACTTCGACCCGCAGGTCTCCTCCCCTTTTCTCGACGCCCCTCCCTGGCTAGTGAGGGGTCATCGGGGGACAGGGCAGCTGTTGCAGTGTAGCCCCGGATACGGGCTGGAGGGGCACGTTCGCTGCCTTTTCTGTCCATCGCCCCCGGATTTCCTCAGAGCCCGCGCTTCTTAAATGGGCTTTCTGCGCGTTTCAGTTCGCTTTGCGGCGCTCTGCTGCCACCATGCGGCCAAGGGCAGGTACTGCAGCCCCGACCCGCGGTGTCGTTCGCTGTTTCCACGCTGCCGTTCGCCCGCAGCGGCCATGCGACACCGCGGGGGCTGCCTGGCGCCGTCTGCTGCCTCCCGGTAAGGCAGCCCCGCTGCCGCTCCGCCCCTCGCCCTCTGCCCGTTCGCGCGCCGGCTCCGGCCCCTCCGGCGCGTCGGTGGTGGGCGGGGCAAGCGCGTGCCGGGCAAACGCGTGCCCGGCAGCAGCACGGCGGCGCGCCGGGGGAGGGCCGAGGCCACCGGTGAGGCGAGCGAGTCATCCCTTTCGGCGGGTGCGCGGGGTCTCCTGGTCGCCGGCCGCCCGGAGGTGCCGTCCCGCTCCCTCCTCCCGCCCCTGGTGCGCGTGCTTTGGCGCTGCCCAGCGGTGCTCCCGCCCGCCCAGGGGTGTGTCTTCCATGCTCCCCCCGCCCGGCAGGGGGCGCGCTTTGCCGCATCCCCCGTTCTGGTGGGCGCGTGTTCCTGCATCCTGTCGCGCCGCCGGAAGCGTCACTTCCGCCTCTCTCCCCGCCCCTCCGGGGCGCGTGGCTTCCTGCACTCTCCGGTGCACCGCCCGGCAGTGCGAGTCGCGGCAGGAGCGGCGCGGTCACCGAACGTTGCGGGGCTGGGGCTGCGGCTGGGGCTCTTCTGGCTCGGGCTCCGCCGGGGGAGCGGGTGAGTGGGGAGCGGGCGATCGACCGGTGGGTCCCGGGGAAAGCCGTGAGGCGGGCGGCCAGGCCGGCGGGGCCCGTGTCGGAGGCGCGGAGCGGGGCGGGGGAGGCTACGGGCGGAGCCGCGCCGTGTGGGAAGAAGCGGGGGGGAGCCGCGCCGTGGGGGGGAGGGTGGGGAGGGCGGTGTCCCCGCAGGGCCTGAAGCCGGGCAGGCGCCTCTCGCGGCACGGCGGGAGCGGCGGTCCCGGGGCGCGGCGCTGCTGGGCTGCCCTGCCGGTGCGCCGGAGCGGGCCGGGCGGTGCTCGCCGGTGTCTGGGGCGGGGCGGCGGGGCCTGCTCAGTGCCGGGCAAAGGGGACGGAAACGGGCCGGCTGGGGCTCCAGGGGGCCCTGCCCGGCCCCTCGGGCAGAACCTGGCTCGGTCTTCTCGCCGCTGGCCGGGCGACCTGACCAAGAGGTTCCTGTTCCGCCGCCTCTTCCCGGCGTCGCGTTCCGCGTCCCACGAGGGAGATCCCGCGCGGGCGGATGCGGTCGGTGCTTGGGCGATGGCCCACGTGGGGCTGGGGGAGCGCGGAGGGGCCAGGGCGAGTGGAAGGGCCCCGCCGCCCCTCCCCACCCAAGCCCGGGGCAGAGAAGCTGGGGACAAAACGCCGTTAATGGAGCACGGTTCGTTCCCCGGGAGGTCCCTTGGGAGTCGAGAGTGTTTTTTTTTCCGGGCCGAGGAACAGACTTTCCTCCGTGGTAAGTGCAGAGCTGCCTGTTGCCGCCTTGAGAGTTTCTCTTCTCGTGGTTCACCCTGATTTTATGGGTGGGGTGGAGATGGCTTTTTATTTTTAGATGCCCGAGTACATTGTCAGTAACCTGTGGTGTGAGGACAGTGAACTCTTGAGCACCTAGATGCCGGTAGAAATGTAACCAAAGAAACAGGATGGACAGTGATGTTTAAACTTGGTTTATAGTCGATTTGGTTTTTTCATTAGAGTGTTGATGACTGCTTGTCCTGTGGTTCAGTCCACATGCTATTCCGTGGAGCCCTCAGTCTGGGACTTTTATGTGTTAAAAAAAAAAAAACAACTTGTCCTTCAAAAAAAAGGACTAGTCCTTCGTAGGACTGAGGTATAGACTTGGGGAGTCTCTTAAAGACGTGATCAGAATTAAAGCTGGATTTCACTTAACGTTGCTGCTGTTTGTCTTTGCTTTTGTTACTGTCCCCACCGCTCCGTCATGATTGGGAGCTCCGAATCATGCCCTTTTTTTTTTTTTTTTCCAATTTGTAATGCCTTTCTCCCCCCTGCCCCTCTCCTAGGACTGTAGCGTACAGACCCTTCATTTAAACATTAGTTTGTTTCCTCACAATTGAGTTCTGATGATTGAAATCGCAGAAATTACACCTGTCTGTCTTACAGATTCAGAGTATTTCTGAACATGTACCCTCACAGACAAATGCTGTGGGGATACGCATCTTCTGCACTTCATCCTCCAGCAGGACAATCCGCTGAGACGGGGACGAGCTGTGAAGGGGCAGTTTCTGCAAGGAGGCAGTTGACAAGGGCAGGTGGGTCGCTGTACATTTTAAGGATAGTATTCGATTTGGGATGTCTAGGGTGAGGAAACCCTGGCTCTATGTAGGCTTGAGAAAAGGTGCGTAGTTATCTGTGTCGATCTAAGGAAGGGAGTTCTGGTGAGACTGAAGCTGCCAATGAGTCAGAAGGAGAAAAAAAAGAAAAAAAAAAAAAGACAGAAAGCACCCAGTTTTCTATGAAAACCAAAATCTCTAGTGGCCTGTCTCAACAGCTGTACCAAAGATGATGCAAAATGCTTTTTCCTCCACTCGGTTGTAGTCATTGCAAACCTTCGCCGAAATAGGAAGCTTTCGATTCCTAGCCCGCTTTGTGCTAAAAGGTGGCTTGTTTTTTTTTTTTTTTCCTCTCTCAGCAGACTATCAACTGGCATCATTTCACCATGGTGACCCTTTCTTCTGCCCTGGAGGTACAAGACTGGCCCAGAGGATCCCGAGTGGCCTACAAGGACAAGGTACGTCTGCCCCGTGCGTCTGCGTTTTTCCCCAGGTACTTGTAGTACGGACTTTAAAGTGAACGTGAAGAACGTGCCAGCTCTCCTTCTCTAGTTTTGATAGGAAGTGCTTCAGCAGAAACACTCAAAATAAGGTCTGTTCTGGAGCACGTTGTGCCTGTGTGAAGTGTACTCCCCTCCGTTTATTTGCTCTTCCTGAGAGCGTGCGTAGCTTTCTGTTTTGTGTGCTTGCTGAGAAACGATTCTGTGAGAATCGTATGGTGCTGAAAGGGGAAAGAAACTGTGCGTCAGAGTTTGGATGTTCTGAAGAAATGGACTGTGTTCCAGATAAAAGCTTTCTCCTTTTTCAGTCCTTAAGTGTTTAAAATATCTCATAGGGGTACGTGAAAACCTGACTGAGATACTGACATCTGTACTAAGAGCAATCAAGGTCGTGGGTTGGTTTTTTTTTTGTGTTGTGTTGTTTTGTTTTGTTGTTTGGGGTTTTTTTGCTTGTTTGGTGGGTTTTTTCCCCCCACCTCTCTCTGGCAAATCTTCCAGTCCTGTTTGGTAGCCTTAAGCATTGCAGAACTGGGTGGTTGATTTCTGCATTGTGTCGTCATCCCTGTCCGTCATGGTCCCATCTGTGTGTGTGTCGTGTGTGTGTGTGTGTCCCCAAAGTAAAATAGTATGGGGATCTCTTATCTTACTAATTTTTTATAAGTTTCATTTCTGATAGGAAAAAACCCCAAACAGTTCATGTTGTGTAATATACAAATGGACTTGCCTTGTTTAAACTGTAACCGCCCGCGAGCTTCAGGGTACGATTGAAGAGGGTGTTTAAGCAATTTGGTATTTCTTCTATGTGTTTAAAAAGAGAGGCTGCTGAATGTTATGGGTGGTTTTCCCCATATTTGGAGGGAGCACTCCAAAGTACTTTATTTCTGTCTGGCTTTCGGTGGTGCATTTCCCTGGCCATTGGGTGGCATCTCTCCTGGGCGGTGCAGCTGCCCAGATGTCCCTCCTAATGGTGTAATGCACAAGAAACCCCCCAGTCGGATGGGAACGGTGTATTTTGGAGACAGGTGATTTAATGGTATCTGCTTGCAGCTGGGTGAGTGCAGTTAACGCAAACATCAAATCAAATACTTTGGTAGTGTGAGCATTGTTGTTGGATGTACATGAACATCCACGTGCCTTTTCGGTATAAAGTGAACGACTGAGATTTGTTCTTTCTTTAAAGAACGTTTTAAACATGACTTTGTTATGTTTATTTAGAGTTTTACACTTCACTCTGCAGATTTATTGACTGAGCAAGCGAGACGTGCAGCAGCAGCGGCGGCGGCGCAAGGGCTGTAGCTGTTGTGGTGAGTCCGAGGATGGTACGAGGTCTTCCTGCGGTCTCACGGGTGGGGGGGGGGTGGGGGGTGTATCTCCCCCCAGGGGTGCTGTGAGAAAGGGACGAGACGTTTTCCAGCACTATCAAGGGTGTTTGCTTTTATGCTGAGAATGCTTTCAAAATTGTATTGATGAGTCTTAGTATTGATTTTTTTTTTTAATTTTTTTTTAAGCGTACCGATGGCTCTGGCTTTGAACAGATGTGTTGTAGTTTGAGCTGACCTCCTTTAGCTCAACTGCTATCCTATCCCTCATTCTCACTGAATTCTTCTGCTTTCTCCTGTGTTACTTTTCTCATATGCTGAGACATAACTTGGGATTTTTGTTCTTGAGCTGCCGTGTTGTGTCTGGTGCTGCTCGGCAGCTCCCCCTGCCCAGGTTTGCCTGCCGGCCGTTCAGCGTGCTCGCCCGGCGGCGCCAGCCCTGCGGCCGGAGGCTCCTGGCTCTGTCTCCAGCGGGGACCCGCGGGTGCTGCAGCCGGGGCTGTCCGGTGGGGAGAGTCCGGGGCCCAGAGGGTCTCCTCCCCGCTGTTCTGCCCGCCCCCCCCCCCCCCCCCCCCCATCCCTGTCGTCCGTCCCCCCGTCCCGTCCCGTCCCCCCAAGTGATTCCCATGGAGATGTTGCCCCATGCGAGGTTTTTGCGGGACGTTCCCCCGAACCCCCTGCCCTCCGACCTTGTGCCCCCTCCGCCCCACCATGCTCGGCACCGCCCTCCCACCGCCCCTCGGGTGCCGCCTGCACCCCCCGACTTGCCCCTCGCCCCCAGCCCAAGCTCAGACCCGTCCCTTCCCCGCTCCCGCCCCGCCGGGGGCGTGTCCTCCCGCCCCAGGGGCGCGGGGCCGGCGGGCGCTCGGCGCGCAACGCGCGGGGCTGCAGTGCCGGGGCCGACCCGGGCACGCGCCGCCCGGCGGGCACTGCTGCCGCGCGGCCAAAGCGCGGTCCCGCAGCGCGGCGGTCGCGCGCCGGGCGTGGCCCTTCCGGCGCGCCGGCGGCGGCTCGCGCATGCGCGGTGCGCGAGAGCAGCATGGCGGCGGGTGAGGGGCGAGGTCGGCGGTGAGGCGAGCGAGCTCCTTCGGCGGGTGCGGGAGTCTCTGCTGGCCGCTGGCCGCCGGGGGTGGCGGGACGGGAAGCCTCAAGGCCCGTGCTGCGGCGGGCAGCCCCGGGGAGCTCCCGGGAGCTGGTGGGAGGGAAGAGGGGAAGGAGGCGGACGCCCCTCCAGGCGCCGGGTGCCTTCCCAACTCGCCAGAGCTCCCCTTGAGCCTTCCCCGGCCCCGCTGGCCCCGCGCAGCTGCCCCCAGCTCCAGCACCTCCCCTGCAGCCTGTCTCCCCAGGTCATCCTGTTGTGATGGCAGCAAGCTGGCCCTCGGATACACTTGATTCTGCCTTAACGTGGATACCATTAACTGCAGTGCAGGGAAAAAGTGGCATCTCCAGAAGCTGCTGTGGAAGGAGGCGATTTGGCCGGGGATGATCTACGGTCATAATGGTCACTGATTCTCCTTGTCTCCCAGAGGCTGCACTGAGGGCACAGGTGTCCCTTCCTCCCCTGAGGATGCTGTTGTCTGCACCCGCCTCGGTCTTGCCTGGGTTGTCTCTGCCTGACCTCGCTCTCGTCGCGGCGTGGGGGCAAAAAGGGGCGGGCGGAGCACTTGCTGGCTGTGGGCAGTGGACAGGAGCTGCTGCGGCTGAAGCTGGAGAGGCCAGAGAAAGAAGAAGGAATCAGAGGCCGGCCGGCCGGCAGCTGCCTCCCGCCGCAGGCAAGCGGAGAGTCCATGTGCGTAACCCATGGCATGGTACGGCCGTGTGATGCATGAACGAGCGAGGCTACATGTCTAGGAAGCCTTGTCTCGCAAGAGTTGAGACAGCCATGTAATCTTTTAGGTGGAGAACCACCATGTGACCGGAGCTGCAGAAGAGGAAGGGAGGAGAGGAAGAGAAGGAAGCGTCTGAACGGGCAAATTCTCCTGGCAGCACTGAGAACAAGGGATGCGGTGAGTCCTGGGCCCTCGGGGCCCCATCGCCCCACTTGTGTGTCCCAGGCCCTCCCTATCCCTCCCCTGGCCCCCTGTCTTTCACATGGTGCTGTGATTTCCCCCTTGCCCGCCCCTGTCTTTTTTTTTTTTTTTTTTTTTTTTTTCCCCCCTCCCCTTTCTCAGTCTCTCTCTGTCCAGCTCCTGGTCTCTAATTTTAAATTCCCCTCTCTCTCTGGAAGCCTGTCAGGACTTTTCTCTGTCTGGCTCTCTGTCCCTGTTGTTTAATTCCTTCCTGTGTGCCCTTTTAGGCCTCACCATTTTTATTTGCTCGGTCTCTCTTGGTCCAGCACAAGATCCGGATTTTTTAAAATTCCTCCCTCTCTGCCCTGCAGCCTGTCGCTTTCGAAGTTCGTGTTGCGATTTCATTCCTTTTGCCGTCTCTCCCTGCTGGGATTTTTCAATTGCTCCCTGTCTGTCTCGCAGCCCGTTGTTGCTTTCTTGTTCTCTCTGTCTCTGTTGGGCTCCCTGTCCCTGTCTTGACCCACTTCTAAAAATGCCTTCCTCTCTGCCTCGTATGCATTGTTCTTGAAACTTCCGTTTCCCGACGTCTCTCTGTAGGTTGCTCCTGGTCCCAGATGTTTATTTCTTCCCTCTCTGTCCTGTGGCCTGTTGCGATTTGGTGTTTCTGCGTGTCTCCTGTTCCCGGCTCTCGGTCCCCGTTTTTCAGTTTCTCTCTCAGCCCTGTAGCCCACTGCTGTTATCTGTCTGTCCTCATCTCTCTCTGGCCAGTTGCCTCTCCCCACATATGTGGTTCCTCCCTCTGCCCTGTGGCCCGTCACTGGTTTTCCGTTCTCTGTCCTGCTCCTTTTCCCCGAGTCTTCAGTTGCTCCCTCTCTGTCCTGTAGCCCATCAAGGGGCTTTGTTTCTTTCTCCATCGCTCCCTGTCCGGCTCCCTGCCCCATCTTTTTAATCCTTCCCTTGCTGCCGTGTGGCGGCTCCCCGCTATCTTCCCTTTCTTCATATCTCTCTCTGGACGGCTCCCGCTTCCCTGTTTTTCAGTTTCTTCCTTCTGGGCCCTGTAGCCTGTGGTGATTGTGCTGCTTTCTCCTTCTCTCTGTCCGGCTGTGGATCCCATTTCTTTAATTCCTCCTGCTTCTCCCTGTAGCCTGTCTTTCTGTCTGCCCTCTCCCCCTTTATCTGTCTCCCCACTCCACCTCTGGCGCCCTGTCCCTGTGTTTTAATTCTTCCCTCTCTGCCCTCCAGCTGTTGCTGTGCTTCCTGCGTGTGTCACACTGGGTCCGGCCCCTCATCTCTGTCTTTTCATTCCTCCCGCTCCTCCCTGGAGCTTGTCGTTGTCATTTTCTTTTGCTGTTGCTCTGTCTGGCTCCAGATCCTCGCAGCTTCCCCCCACCCCTGCCCCGCCTCGTTGCTCCTGGCTGTTTTTTCTGTCTCGATCTCTCTGTGCCTGGCTCTGGCTCCCTGTTGTTTCACTCCTCCCTCTCTGTCCTGTAGCCCATCGGCACATTTTCTTTCGTTGGGCTCTCTTTGGCCGTTTCCCTGTCCCTGTTCAGTTTCTTCCTTCTCAGCCCTGTAGTGTGCCGTGATTCTTTTTCTTTCTCCCCCTCTCCCAGCTCCCAGTCCCTCCCTTTTAATTCCTCCCTCTCTGTCCTGTTGCCTGTCAGGAGTCGTGTGTCCTGGAGTCCCCGGCCCACCCCACCCCCCCCAGCCCCTTCTCACTTTCGCACTTCCTGTCCGTGTTTTTTAATTCCTCCTCCTTTGCTGTGTAGCCTGTTGCTTTTTTCTTCTCTCCATCTCTGTGTCTCAGTGCCCCCATTTTTTAATTCTTACTCTCTGCCCTCTACCCTACCCCTATTTTCACCTTTCTCTGACCCTCTGTATCCAGCTCCCTGTCCCTATCGATTATTTTCTCCCTCTTACTCCTGCACCCGCTGCTATTCCCTGCTGTCGCCATCCCTCTCTGTTCAGCTCTCTGTCCCCAGATTTTAATTCCTTCTTCTGCCCCTCCGTAGCCTGTCTGGATTTTCCCCCTGCTCTCTGTCTGGCTCCCTCTCTCTGCCTTTTCATTCCACATTCTCTGTCCCATAGCCCCAAGCTATTTGTCTGTGTTTCTCAGTCTCTTCTGTCTGGCTCCCTGCTGCTGTTTTTTCTTTCCTCCTTATTTGTCTCATAGCCCATCACTGTTTCGTGGTTTTTTTTTTTTTTTTCTGTCTCTTTGTCCAGCTCCCAGTCCCTGCTCTTGAATTCCTCTTCCCTGTAGCCCGCTGCTGGTTTTTTCTGTTCTCGATCACGCTCTGTCTGGTCCCCTGTCCCTGTTGGTCAATTCTTCCTTCTCTGCCCTGCAGCCCCTGCAGTCTTGTACTTTTTTCCGTCTCTCTCTGGCCGGAGCTCTGTTGCTGCTCATGAGTTCCTCCCTCTCTGCCCTGTAGCCTGTTGCTTTTGTCCTTTCTCCGTCTCGCTTTCTCTGGCTCCCTGATGACGCTATTTTAATATTCCCTCCCTTTTTGTATGAATCGCTATACTTTTTGCTCTCCAGCTTTTTTTTTTTTTTTTCTGGCTCCCCGGCTCTATTTTTTAATTCTTCCACCTGTAGTGTGTAGCTCTGTGGTTTGTACCGTGTTGTTGTTCCCCCCACCCCCGCCCCTTCCCTCCATTGTTGGCTGTCTTGGCTCCCTGTCCCTGTTGTTTCATCCTCCCTCTCTGCCCTGTTCTTTGTTGTCTTTCTCCATGTGTCTCGGTCCAGCTTCCTGCCCCTGTTCTTCTTTCCTTCCTCTCTGTCGTGCTGCCTGTCCCAGTTTTGTCCTGCGTCTCCGTCCTCCTTTGTCGGTCTCTGCCCTGCTCCCTTCTCCCTCTATCTGCTGCCTCTCTTCTTCTCTCCCTGCTGCTTCTTTCTCCACCTGTCGGGCTCCCTGTCCCTGTCTTTCTCTCGCCATCCTGTTCCCTGCCTCAGGCGCTCTCGCTGCATCCGCTACCTGCGTGACTGAAGAAACGTTCGCAGTCTCCTTTGCCCTCCCAGCTGCGTTTGCAGTCCCTTCACAGCAGGCGAGGGGCTGTGAGGGAGCCCAGGGGAGGAGGTGCTGCGCTGCGGGGGTCGAGTGATGGCCCCCCGCTCCTGCGGCACGGCCCAGCCCTCGCCACAGCCGCCGCACGAGCTGTGGGCTCGTTGCCAGGGCCACATGGCTGCCTGCGGGCGTCCGGCTCGGGCGCCATGCTCAGCGCTGCATCCGGCGAGCAGCAGGCTGTCCTGCCGGCGGGCGCCGCCGGTAACGGCCGCGCGATGCTGCAGGGCCTGTGGGATGGGGCCGCCGTGCCCGCTGCCACTTCCCCGTGAGGAAAGGCCGCTGCTGCCCCCTGGGCACAGGGCTGGTGGGCGTGCTCTTTTCCCTCGCCTGGCTCCCTGACCCCGTTTTCCTTCCACAGACCAGGACTCTGTGTCCTTTCTTTATCTGTGTCTCCCCCTCTCTGTTCTTTTCCCGGTACCTCTCTTTCTCTGCTCCTCAGTTCCTCTCCCTCACCTTATTTTTCTCTTTCTGTTCCTCTGCCCAGCTCCCCATGGCTGTGTTTTCGTTCTCCGTACCTGCTGCCCCAGCGTGGACTGCCGAGCGGTCCCAGGGAAGGGTGAGTGGACGGGCTCTGAGCCCCAGAGCAGGCGTGTTCCTCGCACTTAGATGGGTTTGCAAATAAACCCTCGCTCTGTCTCCTTTGTACTTGCTGAGCAGCGGTCAGAGAGTCCAGGGGAGCAGGTACACAGCGGGGGTAAGGGGCCATGGCTGCAGCTGCGGGCTGGTGCCGGAGGAGCCCCGGAGGGAGCCAGCGAGGCTGATGGCGATGGCCGCTCTGTGTCATGGGGCCGCAGCCCCAGGGGATGGTGCTGCTAGGGCACGCCTGCCCGAGAGTGCCGACAGCAGACGTCGGGCCCCGTCAGGGCAGCTCCCAGGGGTTTTGTGAGCTGGTGGAGAGGAAGGAGGAAGAGGGGCAGATGGCTGCCTCCGGGCACCTGGAGGCCTTCCCACCCCCTGGAAAAGTGCTCCGGCCTGCGCGCCCCATGCAGCTGCCCACAGCTCCAGCACCTGTCCCGTAGCCCCTGACCACCCCAGACCCTGCCCTCGCAGCAGCAAGCTGACCCGCGAACGTGTTTATTGCCCCATAAGCACGGGTGCCGTTGGCAATGGTCTGGGGCAGGAGGGGGCGTCTCCAGGAGCTCCTGCAGAAGGAGGGGTTCCTGCCTGGGGAAAGGGGTGGCCGTCGCTGTGGACAACAGTTGGCCGTTCTTTGTGTCTCCCAGGGGCAGCGCTGAGGACTTGGTTGCCGGTTCCTCCCCGGGGATGTTGCTGACTGCACCTGGCTCAGGTTTGTGTCCTTATTCTCCCAGTTAAAGCGGTTCCGTTAGTTTAATTCCCTGCCCGGTCACGTTGCTGGTGCCGCAGATACCTGCAGTAGAAGAGCAGGTATCGGCCTTTGCGGTACGGGTCGCTGTCTTTGCTCAGTGCTTTGTACCCCGTGACACGGAGGCAGGTGAGGAAACTCCCCGCTGCTCCTCCGGCCGCCCTTGTGTCTGCTGGGGGTCGCCCCAGCCCCTTTCCCAGGGGATTGCAGGAAGGGTGGTGAGCAGGGCCCCGGGTGTACGAGCCCTGGCCTCTGCACAGGGAGCCCGTTCTGCTCCGGGGCTGCTGCGCTGCGGGCGCTCCGCTGGTCTGGTCGCTGGCGGCAGCTCTTGGAGCCGGCTGGGCTGCGCGGGCGTCGGGGGTTTGCTCACGGCAAGAAGCGGAGGCGTCGGTGTGAGGGAAGAGTTTCGAGACCGGCCGAGGTTCGGCTGTAGGCATAGTAGGAAGTACCCTTTTATGCAGTTGTTTTTGTTGTTTCAGGCTGGCGGTTTTCCGCTGAGGGTTTGGGGGTGGCAAAATGGTTTAATAGCCTGCCATTTTTTTTTTTTAAATTTTAGATGCATTGCATTTTTCTGGAATTCCTGACTATGGGAGATGGAACCTTGTTTTTTTTCCCCACCGTTTTTACTGTGTGCTGTGTAAGTTGCTGATGTCTTGATCTATGCTCTTTTTTCTCTCTTAATAGGACTGATGGTGAAATTGTCCAGCGAGGGTTAGGGTGAGCATCTTGTACTCG
The DNA here is from genome assembly GCF_034619465.1 of Leptosomus discolor. Lineage (NCBI taxonomy): Eukaryota > Metazoa > Chordata > Aves > Leptosomiformes > Leptosomidae > Leptosomus > Leptosomus discolor. The sequence goes on along the minus strand of NW_028237851.1, from coordinate 14,305 downwards.
CCTGTATACGGAGCTTGAGAGTTTCTCGAGAAGGCATCTTCCCCAGAACTTCTCAGAGAAGAGGGTCTGCGTTCTTTGCGCTGGTAACAGTCTCCAGCCAGGGTCTGTCTTCTGTCGTAGGCCCGGGCACGCGAGCCTTCCCATGACTCCGTTTCTGACTTTTTCATGACGCGCCTGATGAGACGTGTCGTAGTGCCGGTCACAGCAGTTATGTTTCCGTGTAGTTTTTCACCTGTTGTGTGTTTAGCACCGGTTTCTGTGGTTGTAAGGTGCCTGTGTTAGATCTTTCAGCCGCCATGGTTTTTCCGTCAGCTGACCGCCGCTGTGATTCCTTGAGGGGTTCAGTGGTAAGGAGGCGGTCGGTGGTGCTTGTTCCGTGTGCGCTATACTGCACATTAATGAGGTCTCAATGCTCCGGAGGTTTATTCTTTTGCGGTAGGCGGGCGCATCGGTAGCCGCACCGAGGGTCTCGTGCTCCTCGACTCACCGGGGTACCGCCGACCGAGCGCTCCCCGTCTCGCGCGAGAAGCTCCACACACAGATCTGTCCAGCATGTCTCGTGTCCGAGAAGGTGACGAGTGGTCCAGGATGCGCTGGGGTATCCGCTGTCGAGCGGTCTGTTCTCACGGAGCCCTCTTCTGGGACGACGACTTCTCCGCATCCTGTGGATGTTGGGTCTTGGGGCCCGGCTTCTCGCGCGTCCACCGTTGCGGTTGCGGCCGCGGCCGTATCTTTTCGTCAGGGGCCGTGGCATTTGACTTCCGGGGTGGAAGGTGCTAAGGGTCGTACGCGTAGGGCCAGGTGTTGCTTTGGCTTTGGTTTTCTGTGATGGCTGGCTGGCTGTTGTTGGAGTCTAGAGGGTATTCCTACATGGAAAGGAGATCTCCGGAACCGTTAAGCTGTTGCTCCGCAGCCGGGTGACTCGTTCGATGCCGTTTTCAGATGCAGTGAGACGAGCCGTGCACCAAAGGGTTAGAGGAGGGGCGGGGGAGCGGCCATAAGAAGGTGGGTTGGCACGCAGTGTCAGCGGGCAGATGCGGCCGATGGCTGTGTGAGCAGCTGACAGGTCTTGGTAGGTTTGTTGTATTCCAAAGGCACGAAGTAGCGAGCGAAGCAGGGTATCGGCACTGCGGGTGGCTGGGGCGAGGTGAGCTGGGACTGGTGGGCTGCAGCAGAGAAGTTACTTTTCAGGCGTTGTGTCGTTTGTGAAGTTTATAAGCATCCCTTATGGGTTGTGTTTTACAGGTGGTACCGGAGCCTCAACGCGGCAGCTGGCAGAGGTAGGGTGGGTGGGCGGCCGAGGTAGAGGAGGAGGAGAGGGGAATGGGCACGGGCAGGCTGTGGTTTCGGGCGGTATCTCAGCACGTGCCTTTTGTTTTGGCTTTCGCAGGTCACGCACATAGCCTCGGAGGGGCGAAGCTGCGCGCCGACCAGCGGCCTGAGGAGGCGAGGCGGTTGTCAGCCGGGCCGGCGTCCAAGAGCGGAGCATCCTGCGGCAGCTCGGTCAAGCGTTTCTGTGCGTTTGTGCAGGTGTTACGCAGCTGCCTTTGGAGTTGGGTGAGCTTTTGAGGTGGTGAGCTAAGGAGCAGCAAGGAGGAGCGTGGGGCTGGTGATTTCTCCCAAGCGTGACGGTATTTCTCTGTCTGTTGCTACCTTAGGGGGGCCGCAAGCGATGACAGCTGCAGCGTCCAACACGGGAATCGGTGCGGAGCAGTTGAGCGGAAGACCACGTTCCTTTTGAGGAGGAGGGTGTTTCGAGGAGGTCTGTGGTGACCCGTGTGACAGCTACCACTGTCAGCGGTGTGTGTGGGTTTTTTTTTTTTTTTTTCTGTAGGCGATGAGGAGGAACGTGGCAACTGCAGGAGTAATCAGGTTAGTTGATGTGGTTTCTGCTGAGGATGGACGCGGATCCCCAGCCCTCTGGAAGCGAAGCTGAGGGACCAGGGACCGTTGTCCTGCAGTGCGTAACTTTGATTTCAGTTGGAAAAGGGATTTTCCTGGAATGGAAATCTTTCTCCTTCAAAGAAATTGCGTTGTACGAACTGCCTGTCGGACTCTGTGTGCTTGGCTGTAGAAGTCATGAGCAGTGAGACTTTTTGCCCTCTTTTGAAAAACAAAACAACAGCAAAGTCAATTTGTTTCCAAAGACTGAAGCACAGCAAGTGTTCCAAAAGTGGATGGCGTCGCTGGTCTTTACATTCTTGGTTGCAACGGTCGAGATACGATTAAAAAATGTTCCTCTGCGTGCTTTGGTACAGCCAGAAGCCTTAGTGCATCTGCCAGTCCTGTTCGGTGGCCTTACCTGTTGCAGCCCTGGGGATTTGAATTTCTTTTTTTTTTCTTTTTAATGAGTAAAACCATGTGGGGGATCTATTATTTCACTGATCTTTTCCTGTCATATATGAAACTCTAGAGAAAGTTAAAATTGTATAATTGGCAGAATGACTAACGCGGTTTAAACTCGCTGCCGAATCAGTACAGCATGTAATGTATGAGGTGTACTTAAGCGGTCAGGGGTTTCTCTAACTCTTTCCAAGCCAGAGGCAGCTGCATGTTACTGAGTTTCTTCCCTGTGTTTTGACAGAGCGCTCTGAAGTACTTGGTTTCTAATCATGTGACATGATAGAACAAGGTGGGGCAGGAGCAGAGTCAAATAACAACTGTGTATTTTGGAGACAGGTGTAAGCATAGATCTAGATGGGGGTGTACAGCCTTGTTCTGCAGCAGCGCTCTAAGGAAGGGCATCAAACATGAGCAAGAGCAGTTGCTTTTCTGCTAAGAAGGGGTTGGAAATCGTATCTGTTTGTCTTTCTATGGAGTGTTAAGTATTCAAATCGCTCTGGTTTGTAGAGGATGTGTCTGTATTTCGGGCTGGTCTCCTTCAGTTCGACTGCTCTCCTGTCCCTCGTTCTATTGAATTCCTCTCCTTGCTTCTGTGTTGTTCTTCTAATGTGCTGAACTATGGCTGGGGCCTTTTGTTTCCCGATGTCTTGCTGTGAGTGTCCGGTGCTGCGCAGCAGCTCGCCCCCCCCCCCCCCCCCCCCCCAGGTTTGCCTGCCGGTGGCTCAGCGCTCTCGCCCCGCGGGGCCAGCTCTGTCTCTGTCCAAGCTTTCTGCCACGGCTGTCCGGTGGGGAAAGGGGCAGTTGTTGCTCTGGGGAGCCCGTCCGGGCGTGGTCCGAGACGGGGAATGTGGCAGAGCCGAGTGCGAGCAAGAGCCATGGCACTGTCCTTTGGCGGACGCCCTGCCACCCCTCTGCTGTGCGGCAGCCGGCGTCGATGATCCGGCGGGGGGCAGGCATCGAGCATGGATTCTGTCTCGTGGGCTGTGGCAGGTGAGTGCTCGTCTGTGGGTTATGCCGGGGAGAGCCGTTGGTGTCGGTCATCCCCCACCCCTCTCCGGGTCCCCCTGTACCCCCAGTGTCAGAGAAAGACGCAGGTGCTGCTGCGCCGCTGTGACCGCACGGGGGTGCTGCGTGAAACGGCGCTTTGTGCTGCCTGCGCGTGGGGGGTGTGCGGTACTGCAGGCCGGGGTACGCGCATGCGCGCTGGCGGCCGCCTGCGGCGCGCTCTGCTACCACGATTTGACTAGGGTTGGGTACTGGGGCGTGGTACACGCGCGTGTGCGGTGACACCGATTTGTGGCGCTCTCTGCTGCCACCCTGTGACCGAAAAGCAGTACTGCAGTCCCGAAGGCGCTGCCGCGCTCCCTGCTGCCACCCTGTGACCGAAAAGCAGTACTGCAGTCCCGAAGGCGCTGCCGCGCTCCCTGCTGCCACCCTGTGACCGAAAAGCAGTACTGCAGTCCCGAAGGCGCTGCCGCGCTCCCTGCTGCCACCCTGTGACCGAAAAGCAGTACTGCAGTCCCGAAGGCGCTGCCGCGCTCCCTGCTGCCACCCTGTGACCGAAAGTCGGTACTGCAGGCCCAGCGGAGCTTTCCGCGCTCCCTGCTGCCACCCTGTGACCAAAAAGCGGTTATGCAGCCCCGGCGGCGCTGCCGCGCACCCTGCTGCCACCCTGTGACCAAAAGACGGTACTGCAGCTCCGGGTGCGCGCTGCCGCGCTCTCTCCTGCTACCGCCTACAGTGAGTGGGCTACGCACCGGACGCTCTCACCTTTGTGCCCCGCGGCGGCCCCTTCCCCGGGGGATGTTTGGAAAGGCAGTGGGCGGGGCCTGGGGTAGATGAGTCCCGGGCTCTGCCCAGGGAGCTCCTTCTGGGCGAGGTGAGAGCTGTGGGATTGGGCAAGCTCCAGCAGCACCCACAGTAGAGAGAGCCCTGGGATGCAGCTTGGGCTTTTTTTTTTATTATTTGTCAGCAGTTTCATACGGAGTGTTAAGGGGTGATGAGAGGGTTCTAAAACACACAGCTTTTTTAACTGACAGTTTTGCTGTGGTTTTGTTCTAGGTTGTCCTGGGTTACAGTGCAAAATGTGCCAAAAGAAAAAAATATTCTATTACCATCTTCAGGAGCTGTTGAGACCAGGTGGGGCGGTGCTCTCTGCCTCCCCCCCCCCCGGACTATCTCCTGTTACTGGGCACAACAATGCCTTATCGCCTGACTCATCGATAACTCGCTCCTGGACTATCTCCTGTTAATGGCCCATCAAGGAACTGCCTCACGACTCCCCATCCCATTGTGAGATGCTCCGCCCGGGGGTGGGGGGGGCGGGGGGGAAGGAGCCAAGCAGTCCATGCCAAATAAAAACAGAGATTTTGAACACCCTAGCAGCCTTCTTCCAGTGGATTCCCAGAGGAGCTTTTCCCCCCACTGGAGTTCCAGAGGACAAGAGCTACCTACCTACCACTGGACCTTCGGAGGAAGACCAGACTCTTTTACCTGATTGCTGCTTCCACAGAACTACATCCATCGCTTCAGGAGGACTGCAGCCAGCATCTTATCGGACTGCTACTGCCACCCTAACAGGGTGTCAGGTTGTATTCCTGACTCTGTCAGTGTAAACCAGTGGGTTGTTTGTTTTTTCCCTGCCTTGTGTTTTTTATATATATATATATATATATATTAGTAAAGAACTGTTATTCCTATTCCCCGTATCTTTGCCTGAACGCCCGTTAATTTCAAAATTATAATAATTTGGAGGGAAGGGGGTTGCACTTTCCATTTCAAGGGAGGCTCCTGCCTTCCTCCACAGACACCTGTCTTTCAAACCAAGACATAGGTGCACTGGATTTTCCTGGAATTCTGAACTTCCTGCAGGATGGCAACTTGTTTTTTGTGACAAGGGTTTGTGATCCCATTTCCTTTCCTAGGACTGAAGGTGAGATTATCGAGTAGCATGAGGATGTGCACCACATCTGCACCTGTCTATGCCCCCCCCATACCCCTGTCTCTGCCTTCAGGTGGGGTTTTTCCCATGCCACCCCGATCTTTGTGGCCTTGACTCCCGTGTGTGTGCCTGGCCCTACTTGTCATGTCCCTGCCTCCCATGGGCCTGCCTTGCCTGCTTTTTTTCATGGTAGGGATGGACAACGACAAGAGTATATGTAAGAAGGCAGTCTTTATTAAGTTGCAAAAACCAAGATGGCTGAGATGGTGCAGCAGAAAAAGCGTACCCTTTTATAACCTTTCTTATCTGTCCACCTGTTCATGCACTAAGGCTGCTAAAATGATTCGCTCAATAGCTTTGTCCATTCACCTCCATTCACATAATGATTGGCTGGAGCTCCTACTGTATTTCTCACTGTACCTACTGTTCTCTTGCCAAGTTTCTGCTCTGTGGTATTACTTGCTCAGTCTCTTCTTGCTCAATCTCTTATAACTTCCTCAAACTTGTTTACAACATTCTTCATCCACTTCTTCTGTCTTTTCAAGGGTATACTGGAATGCTGTCAAGGTCAACTTCATCTTCCTCAATCAGGTTATCCCTGACAGATTTTTGTACCCACTTTATGGGTGTGCATAGCTCACACCCTATCCTCCCCCTGTGCACCTGCCTTCCTCCCCCCCCCCCGCCCCCCCACCATGGGTGTGCCTTGCACCTGCCTCCCATTACCATGTTTTGTGTCCCCCTCCCCTTGTCCCTGCTCCATGCACCTGCCTTGCCCCCACCACTACAAGAACTGCTGCTCCAGATGCAAACTGTTTTAAACAAACTGTTTGCATTCCAAACTTCGCTCTGGCACTTCCTTGGGCCCAAAATGCCATCACCAGTAGATATCAGGGGGAATGAGGGGCACCCAGCAGGGACACCCTGAAGTCTCATGGTTTCCATCAGGCTTTCCCAAGGGCAGGGGTGGGTGGGAGAGTGGAAAAGCAGTATTGCTTTTTACATTTTCTTCCTACATCTCCCTCTTCAGAGCTCCTTGTCCCTGGGTGCTTGTTCTTGCCTGTGGCCCCTGTTCCTGATGGGCTCCAGGTGTGGCCAGTGGGGCTAATAACAGGGCCGGCCCTCCTGTGGGCTATAAAGGGGCTGCCTGAGGGAGCTGATAAAGGGGAACTGGCTGAGGAGGTAGCTGGAGCTACCTCCAGAATGGAATGGCTGGTCCCTGTGGTAAGGAAGGATCCCCCTGAGCTGTCCATGATGGAGCAGACCACCAGCACACATTGCTGGCAGCTTGGTGCCTGCATCGGCTGTGTGTGTGAGCCGCTGGCCAGCCTGGCGGTGGAGGGGAGTTGAGAGAAAAGTGTTGGGGTGCTGAAGATCTGAGCTGGTGCCAGGAGCTGGGGTGAGTCACACGTTCTCCTGTGTGTGTCCCGGTCCACCTCTGCTGCCCTGCCTGCCGCTCCTTCTGCTGCCTGGGAAAGGGCTGCCCAGGGATGGGGAGGGCCAGCAATGGCTTTCTGTCCTGGCCCCTTTGCTGTGGGAGCCTGATGGACAGCCTAACACCTTCCTGATTGCACTGGGGCTTCCCCTCAAGCCAGGGGGAGAGGCAGGGCTGGAAGAAAGTGGAGGCTGAGATGGGGTGCGAAGTCAGGGAAAATGTGGAAGTCAAGACGGGGGTGGAAATGGTGTCACTTTTTACATTGTCTTTGTAAGGCTCCCTCTTTTTGTCTTCCTGACCCTATGTGTTAGTTCTTGCCTCTGTTTCTTTTCCCCTATTGCTTTACAATATTTCCCTGTCCCTTGTCTTGTCCCTGCCTTGTGGTCCTGCTGGTCCCTTTGGCCTCTCTCTCCTGCTCCTCCTCGCTCTTATGTATTCCTCCATCTCTCCCTGGGTTTTTTGCTCAGTGTCCCAGTACTCCTCTCTCTATGCTACTGTCCTGCTCCCTGTCCCTCTCCTGTTTGCAGCATCCCGTTTACTGGCTGCCTGTCCCCCACCTCTTCTCTACCTTCCTCCTGCTTTTTCCCTTCTCTCCTGCTGCGTTTGCTGTGTTTGCACACCGAGCCTTGTAGCCAGCTCAGTGCCAGGATTTGTTCTGGGCAGAGGTGAGTAAACTTTTCCTGCCTCCTCTGTGCCCCTGGATGGTATTCAAGCCCCTGGGTGCAGAGCTCGTGGCTGTGGGCAGGTGCCGGGGAGGGGGCCATGTGCTGTGGGGCTTTGCCCAGGCACCTGTTCCTGATGGGCTCCAGCTGGGGCAGGTGTGGCCACTGAGGCTAATGATGGGGCTGGCCCTACTTTGGGCTATGAAGGGGGCTGCCTGGGCATGCCTGCCTGCAGGAGCTGGCTGAGGAGTCAAACCAAGGGGCTTCCACAGGCAACTGTCTCCAGCTGGTCCCTGTGGCAAGGAAGGATCCCTCCCACCCATCCACAACAGAGAATGCCACCATAACACAGCACCAGGACCTTGGCGCCTCTGTTGGCTGCACACGTGTGAGCTGCTGCATGTCCAGGAAACCTCGTGAGAGAAGTGCATTGAGTCACCCACCGCCTGCTCCTAAGGTCAGGCAGCTGGCACTGTGGAGGAGGAAGGGGCAGAGACAGAAAGAAAAGCCTCGGGGCGGTGAAGGTCTGCCGTTGTCACCAGGAGCCACGTGTCCCCTCGTGTGTGTCCAGGGCCATCCCTGCCCCGGTTCTCTGGATCTCTGCCTGCCTCCTTGCCTGTCCCTGCCTCTGTCTGCCTTTCAGGCTGTCTAGTTCCCCAAAGCTTTTTGCTCTTTTGCTAGCATTGCCCTGTAAAGTGTCACCTTCTACCTTTCCTTTCTATGTCGTTTCCTTCCTGGCACCCCACGAGCTCTGTTCTCATTCTGCCCTATTGCTTGTGAAAAGGGCATTTCTAGGTCTCCCTCTCTCCCTGCCTCCATTTATCCAGGTCCCTGTTGATTGTGGGAAGTGTGGTGGGTTTCCACTAGCGCTTTTGTTGTATTTTCTTCCTCTGGTTGAGGAAAGGAAGTGATGGAGCACCTTGGTGGGCACTCAACAGCCAGCCAAGGTCAACCCATGGCAGTTTGCTTCTACTGGGCTCTCTGTTCCTGTTTTTTCCTCCTTGCATGTTTCTTGTACCCCATTGCTTTTGAAAGTTTCTACCTCTCCGTTCCTGTCTTTTAACTTCTCACTTAAGTCTCTTGAACCCAGTCGCTTTTTAAATTTTCTTGCAACCTCTCTCTTGCTCTCCCCCTCCCTGACCTAATTTTAATTTCTTGCCTGTTTCTCGTATCTTGTTGTTTTTCACATTTTTGCCTGCATCCCTTTACGCAGGTCCATATACCTATTCTTTTAATTCTTGTACCCTTTCACATTTAAAATATTCTTTCTGCTTTTCCCTCTGTCCATCTCCCTGACTCTAGTTCTTAATTCTTCCCTCTGTGTCCTCTACCCAACCACTTCTTCAGTTTTGCTTCTTCCATCTGTCACCCTGCCCCCATGTGTTATTTCTTGCCTGTGTTTCCCGTACTCCATCGCTTTTTGAAATATTTGTTCTACATGTGTTTCTATTTGGCTCCCTGTTTCTATTTTTAATTTCTTGCCTATGTTTCTTTTTCCCTGTTGCTTTAGAATTTGTCCCCGGCCCTTGTTTTGCCTCTGTCTCGTCAGTCCCTTCTGCCTCACTCCCCATCTCTCCGATTTGTCTCTCGGTCCCTATTTTCTGGTGCAATCTCTCAGCTCTCCTCTCTACACCCTTGTCCCCCTCTCCAGCCCTCTCTTGTTCATGGTGTCCCATTTTCTGGCTCCCTCTCCCAATTTCTTAATGCTTTCCCGTGTTTCTTGTGCCTCACTGCATTGCAATTTCTCTTTCTCATTTTCCCTCCCTCTGGCACCCTGTCCCTCCTTTTTAATTCCTCTCTCTGTCCTGTATGCTCTCACTTAAAAAAAAAAAAAAAATTCTTCCTCAATTTTCTTCTATCCACCTCCCCGACCCTATTTTTAAATTATTTCTGTTTCTTGTACCCTGTTGCTCTTAAAGATTTCTATCTACTTTTATCCCACATCCTGTCTTTATTTTTTAATTATGCCTTATCTTTCCTCACCACCATCCTTTTAAATTTTTCTTTCTCTGTCTCCATTTTTGTTGGCTGTCACTTTCTGTATTTTTATATCTTTCCCCTTTATTTCCCTAATCCCTATTGCTTACACTGTATTTTCTACATCTACTCTTTGCTTTTTGATATCTTAAGTTTTAACTTTTTCTTTTTCTTCAGTGCCTTTGCTTTACAGATTTTTCTTTCTACTTCTCCATTACTATTTTTATTTTTTTCCCTTATTTCCTTAATCCCCATCGCTTTTAAAAGTTTCTGTCTACAGCCTTGCCTGTCTGTGTTTTGCCGTCACGGTTTGGCTGGTCCAGAATCACAGCCCAGCAATGCTCAGCAGGCTGTTAGCAGTTTGAGTCAGCTACAGGTGTAGCCCAGACCACTGTGTCATGCTCAGTATAAAGGGGGAAGGTTTGCTGAGGAAGGGGATCTCCCGCGGGGCTCCTGCAGGGCTCTCTCCTTTCCCTGCTTCTCCTTGCTCCCGAGGACCCCTCTCCTGTCGATCGTGGCTGCTGCACGTTCATTTGGCCCAGTGTAACTTTGCATGCCTCTGTTGGTAGTGGTGCTGTCTCGTTAAACCCGATTTCACTTCGACCCGCAGGTCTCCTCCCCTTTTCTCGACGCCCCTCCCTGGCTAGTGAGGGGTCATCGGGGGACAGGGCAGCTGTTGCAGTGTAGCCCCGGATACGGGCTGGAGGGGCACGTTCGCTGCCTTTTCTGTCCATCGCCCCCGGATTTCCTCAGAGCCCGCGCTTCTTAAATGGGCTTTCTGCGCGTTTCAGTTCGCTTTGCGGCGCTCTGCTGCCACCATGCGGCCAAGGGCAGGTACTGCAGCCCCGACCCGCGGTGTCGTTCGCTGTTTCCACGCTGCCGTTCGCCCGCAGCGGCCATGCGACACCGCGGGGGCTGCCTGGCGCCGTCTGCTGCCTCCCGGTAAGGCAGCCCCGCTGCCGCTCCGCCCCTCGCCCTCTGCCCGTTCGCGCGCCGGCTCCGGCCCCTCCGGCGCGTCGGTGGTGGGCGGGGCAAGCGCGTGCCGGGCAAACGCGTGCCCGGCAGCAGCACGGCGGCGCGCCGGGGGAGGGCCGAGGCCACCGGTGAGGCGAGCGAGTCATCCCTTTCGGCGGGTGCGCGGGGTCTCCTGGTCGCCGGCCGCCCGGAGGTGCCGTCCCGCTCCCTCCTCCCGCCCCTGGTGCGCGTGCTTTGGCGCTGCCCAGCGGTGCTCCCGCCCGCCCAGGGGTGTGTCTTCCATGCTCCCCCCGCCCGGCAGGGGGCGCGCTTTGCCGCATCCCCCGTTCTGGTGGGCGCGTGTTCCTGCATCCTGTCGCGCCGCCGGAAGCGTCACTTCCGCCTCTCTCCCCGCCCCTCCGGGGCGCGTGGCTTCCTGCACTCTCCGGTGCACCGCCCGGCAGTGCGAGTCGCGGCAGGAGCGGCGCGGTCACCGAACGTTGCGGGGCTGGGGCTGCGGCTGGGGCTCTTCTGGCTCGGGCTCCGCCGGGGGAGCGGGTGAGTGGGGAGCGGGCGATCGACCGGTGGGTCCCGGGGAAAGCCGTGAGGCGGGCGGCCAGGTCGGCGGGGCCCGTGTCGGAGGCGCGGAGCGGGGCGGGGGAGGCTGCGGGCGGAGCCGCGCCGTGTGGGAAGAAGCGGGGGGGAGCCGCGCCGTGGGGGGGAGGGTGGGGAGGGCGGTGTCCCCGCAGGGCCTGAAGCCGGGCAGGCGCCTCTCGCGGCACGGCGGGAGCGGCGGTCCCGGGGCGCGGCGCTGCTGGGCTGCCCTGCCGGTGCGCCGGAGCGGGCCGGGCGGTGCTCGCCGGTGTCTGGGGCGGGGCGGCGGGGCCTGCTCAGTGCCGGGCAAAGGGGACGGAAACGGGCCGGCTGGGGCTCCAGGGGGCCCTGCCCGGCCCCTCGGGCAGAACCTGGCTCGGTCTTCTCGCCGCTGGCCGGGCGACCTGACCAAGAGGTTCCTGTTCCGCCGCCTCTTCCCGGCGTCGCGTTCCGCGTCCCACGAGGGAGATCCCGCGCGGGCGGATGCGGTCGGTGCTTGGGCGATGGCCCACGTGGGGCTGGGGGAGCGCGGAGGGGCCAGGGCGAGTGGAAGGGCCCCGCCGCCCCTCCCCACCCAAGCCCGGGGCAGAGAAGCTGGGGACAAAACGCCGTTAATGGAGCACGGTTCGTTCCCCGGGAGGTCCCTTGGGAGTCGAGAGTGTTTTTTTTTCCGGGCCGAGGAACAGACTTTCCTCCGTGGTAAGTGCAGAGCTGCCTGTTGCCGCCTTGAGAGTTTCTCTTCTCGTGGTTCACCCTGATTTTATGGGTGGGGTGGAGATGGCTTTTTATTTTTAGATGCCCGAGTACATTGTCAGTAACCTGTGGTGTGAGGACAGTGAACTCTTGAGCACCTAGATGCCGGTAGAAATGTAACCAAAGAAACAGGATGGACAGTGATGTTTAAACTTGGTTTATAGTCGATTTGGTTTTTTCATTAGAGTGTTGATGACTGCTTGTCCTGTGGTTCAGTCCACATGCTATTCCGTGGAGCCCTCAGTCTGGGACTTTTATGTGTTAAAAAAAAAAAAAACAACTTGTCCTTCAAAAAAAAGGACTAGTCCTTCGTAGGACTGAGGTATAGACTTGGGGAGTCTCTTAAAGACGTGATCAGAATTAAAGCTGGATTTCACTTAACGTTGCTGCTGTTTGTCTTTGCTTTTGTTACTGTCCCCACCGCTCCGTCATGATTGGGAGCTCCGAATCATGCCCTTTTTTTTTTTTTTTCCAATTTGTAATGCCTTTCTCCCCCCTGCCCCTCTCCTAGGACTGTAGCGTACAGACCCTTCATTTAAACATTAGTTTGTTTCCTCACAATTGAGTTCTGATGATTGAAATCGCAGAAATTACACCTGTCTGTCTTACAGATTCAGAGTATTTCTGAACATGTACCCTCACAGACAAATGCTGTGGGGATACGCATCTTCTGCACTTCATCCTCCAGCAGGACAATCCGCTGAGACGGGGACGAGCTGTGAAGGGGCAGTTTCTGCAAGGAGGCAGTTGACAAGGGCAGGTGGGTCGCTGTACATTTTAAGGATAGTATTCGATTTGGGATGTCTAGGGTGAGGAAACCCTGGCTCTATGTAGGCTTGAGAAAAGGTGCGTAGTTATCTGTGTCGATCTAAGGAAGGGAGTTCTGGTGAGACTGAAGCTGCCAATGAGTCAGAAGGAGAAAAAAAAGAAAAAAAAAAAAAGACAGAAAGCACCCAGTTTTCTATGAAAACCAAAATCTCTAGTGGCCTGTCTCAACAGCTGTACCAAAGATGATGCAAAATGCTTTTTCCTCCACTCGGTTGTAGTCATTGCAAACCTTCGCCGAAATAGGAAGCTTTCGATTCCTAGCCCGCTTTGTGCTAAAAGGTGGCTTGTTTTTTTTTTTTTTTCCTCTCTCAGCAGACTATCAACTGGCATCATTTCACCATGGTGACCCTTTCTTCTGCCCTGGAGGTACAAGACTGGCCCAGAGGATCCCGAGTGGCCTACAAGGACAAGGTACGTCTGCCCCGTGCGTCTGCGTTTTTCCCCAGGTACTTGTAGTACGGACTTTAAAGTGAACGTGAAGAACGTGCCAGCTCTCCTTCTCTAGTTTTGATAGGAAGTGCTTCAGCAGAAACACTCAAAATAAGGTCTGTTCTGGAGCACGTTGTGCCTGTGTGAAGTGTACTCCCCTCCGTTTATTTGCTCTTCCTGAGAGCGTGCGTAGCTTTCTGTTTTGTGTGCTTGCTGAGAAACGATTCTGTGAGAATCGTATGGTGCTGAAAGGGGAAAGAAACTGTGCGTCAGAGTTTGGATGTTCTGAAGAAATGGACTGTGTTCCAGATAAAAGCTTTCTCCTTTTTCAGTCCTTAAGTGTTTAAAATATCTCATAGGGGTACGTGAAAACCTGACTGAGATACTGACATCTGTACTAAGAGCAATCAAGGTCGTGGGTTGGTTTTTTTTTTGTGTTGTGTTGTTTTGTTTTGTTGTTTGGGGTTTTTTTGCTTGTTTGGTGGGTTTTTTCCCCCCACCTCTCTCTGGCAAATCTTCCAGTCCTGTTTGGTAGCCTTAAGCATTGCAGAACTGGGTGGTTGATTTCTGCATTGTGTCGTCATCCCTGTCCGTCATGGTCCCATCTGTGTGTGTGTCGTGTGTGTGTGTGTGTCCCCAAAGTAAAATAGTATGGGGATCTCTTATCTTACTAATTTTTTATAAGTTTCATTTCTGATAGGAAAAAACCCCAAACAGTTCATGTTGTGTAATATACAAATGGACTTGCCTTGTTTAAACTGTAACCGCCCGCGAGCTTCAGGGTACGATTGAAGAGGGTGTTTAAGCAATTTGGTATTTCTTCTATGTGTTTAAAAAGAGAGGCTGCTGAATGTTATGGGTGGTTTTCCCCATATTTGGAGGGAGCACTCCAAAGTACTTTATTTCTGTCTGGCTTTCGGTGGTGCATTTCCCTGGCCATTGGGTGGCATCTCTCCTGGGCGGTGCAGCTGCCCAGATGTCCCTCCTAATGGTGTAATGCACAAGAAACCCCCCAGTCGGATGGGAACGGTGTATTTTGGAGACAGGTGATTTAATGGTATCTGCTTGCAGCTGGGTGAGTGCAGTTAACGCAAACATCAAATCAAATACTTTGGTAGTGTGAGCATTGTTGTTGGATGTACATGAACATCCACGTGCCTTTTCGGTATAAAGTGAACGACTGAGATTTGTTCTTTCTTTAAAGAACGTTTTAAACATGACTTTGTTATGTTTATTTAGAGTTTTACACTTCACTCTGCAGATTTATTGACTGAGCAAGCGAGACGTGCAGCAGCAGCGGCGGCGGCGCAAGGGCTGTAGCTGTTGTGGTGAGTCCGAGGATGGTACGAGGTCTTCCTGCGGTCTCACGGGTGGGGGGGGGGTGGGGGG